>NW_006239445.1:137243-196051 GCF_000226075.1 Solanum tuberosum
AATATTTAAGTAATTAATTATCGTGATTTATAATATTTTATACAATTATTTAGTATAGTAAAATAAATTTAAAAGAAACAAACAAAACGAATTCATCATAGGAAATTACCAAAGCATCCTTCAATACATCAATAATGGGTCCCACTTTTTGTTTTTAAGAAATTGCACATTCGAAGGATATTTTTGTCCAAAGTGGAAATATTGTGTAAAAAATGTGTATTTATTGTGATTTTGAATGTTTTGTGGGGTAATAGGACGCACACAAAGTTAAGGTGTCTTTTTGAAAATCTGGGACAACTTCAAGTATCACTTAATGTTTTTTCTCAAAATCTAATTTACTTTCATAAACTATGTGTCAGATCAAAATCAGATTAACAAATTCAAAAGGAATGAGTAATAAATAGCTCATACAATGACATATTTATTATTTAAAAGAAGTACTCCTTTTGGTTGAAAGCTAACAAGATAGTTACAATGTAACTAAATACTATAAAAATCTTTGCATTGTAGCTTATTATATATATATATATACACGTTGGCTAATTCAAGTATAAATAATTATACGTCTATACAAAGTATAAACTATTTATTTGGACGGTACGTTTGGATAAAAATCCCCATATTATATATACATACATTATTCCTAATGTTTGAAATATATATATATATATATATATATATATTTGTGTGTATTCGATCATGTCAAAACAAATTTACATGTTGCATCTAACTATCTTGAACATTTAAAAAAAAAATTGAAGTAGGACAAATCTGTACCTCTAATCTTTTTCCTAATTACACGAAGAAGTTGACTACCATTTCAATCTTATGACAAACTATTACGTTGAACGAATTTATCTAATATGTCAAGTATTTCAAATGTGACAACGTGCCTAAATGACTTCTTAAAATCCCAAATAGCCAAAAAAAATAAAAAACTTGTAAAAGAATTAAGAAAAAAGTATTTAATCAAGACAATAAGGCTTAATCAAATTTCAAAGAAATGTTTTGTGTTTGGCCAAAATATAAAGTGGCGGAAAGAAAATAATCTTTTGATTAAGAAGTTAGATGGGTAACTTACAGAAAATCCCATTAGTTTAAGAGCGAATTACTTAGATTCATGTTAGTTTGCAATATTACGAATGTTATTAGATTTTGGACTACGGATACATGTATTTGGCGTGTCCAGCAACGTCCAAAAACATGTATCTCATATATATGAGGTCGAAATTAGGTGGAATTTGTTCTAGATACACTGTATCCAAGTGAATCACGTATCTGACTCTCTCGCTCACCACTCTCCTATCTTGCTTGCTTCTTGGCCATGTATCTGGTATCCAAATATATGTATCTAGTTTGATTCGCATGTATCTGAGGATATCACTCGCCTCTCTTTTCCTCTCTCGCCTTTCTCCCTATTTTAGTGTATCTGATTGGAAAAATACATGTAGTTTAGGTATATCTGACTTAAAATGTGATATGAAATTATTAATTAGTGAGACAATATGTAATTATTTTAAACTATAGAGAGAATTACTAAATATTAAATATGATAGGAATGTGTTAGTTTTTCAAATTAGAATTTTTGGAGTCACTACATGAGGTATGCTGTTGGGTACAAAACTCTTATTCATTTTGGGCCCTGCGATGGGCCAGAAGTGTCTTTGAACTTGGTCGGCCCAGTCAAATCTTACGCTTTGGTTGAAATTTAGGAAAGAACAACAAGGACGCCATAATCTTAAATAAGTTTAGATCGACTATATAATTTTTCCCCGACTTAAATGTGAAACTCTATCTTACTATGTTGGAGTTCTAATTAACCCAACGTTAAAAACAAAATTAATGTTGAAATTTTTATGGCAAGGCTTGTTCGAACGAAAAGACACAATCATGAAGTTTCAACTTTAACTCCAAAACATTATCCTTAAATTTAAAAGGTGTATCATGAGTGAGTTAATCATTTTCACCTACATATCTCTTTCATGCTAGATATTTTAATAGTTGAACTCCATTTGATTTAATTTAATAGATACATTAATTAAGAAAAAGAATTTTTAAATCTTGTGATGTAGTCTTAAACTTTAGATGTCCCCCTTGGGTATGGAGTCGCCTTTGTTAGGGAGCGTTTTACCCCCCAATGTGGGACTTCCCGGCGCGAATCCGGATTTAGTCGGGCTCCAATGTGGGGTACCGGACACCGGGTTGGAAATTAAAAAAAAAACTTTAGATGTATGTATTATGTAATATACTAAAATGCCCTTTGAGTCTTCTTGTCTTAAATATACCATATAGAATCTTGAACTTAAAGCGTTACCCGATACAAAAGAGACATTTTGTTAGAAACAAACTAAGAAGAAAAAAAGACACTTAAACATAAATGAAGGAATTTTATTTTATCATTCATGATATCTATTTTAAAACATTATCATCATTCGCTCATATACCTATCTCAAACTCCATGAAAAACGGTAGAATTCGAACATGAACTTTAGGAATTTTCAAAGTTTGAACTTCAACAAGATCGTTTCATGTTTTAGTTTAGGATATTTTTCTCCAGATATTATTTTCGTATTAAAATTTTTCTTCTTTTTAATAACATTTGAAACGATGGTTAAACTTTTGACTCGTGACTTATAAATTGAGCAATCCAACTATTTTTTCCCCAAGTTGTGGCCTATGGGCTAAGTCTTTAATTGACCAGTTGAGCCTGCCAAGTCTTTAGTTGGACGCATGCCAATGCTTGTAAGGTTGCTTGAAAATATGTGAAGAATATTTTTGGACAACTTGTTAGTAGTTGGAGTTTCTCTAAAACATTTGCAAATTGCAATAAGTTTACTAAGAGTTTGTTGTATGATCAAAGGAATCCTAGTTTACAAGACTCATTAGATTTGTGTGATTATTGATTCTCGTTTTTGTGATGTCCAATGAAAATTACATTTGATCTAATCTTAGATTAAACAAAATATGTGTTTGTGAAAGTATTTTTGTGTAAGTATGTTGTATTTGAAATACTTTCCTAACTAGTTTTTTTGATTTTCTATCTAGTGTCTGGAGCTTGTATTAGAGTTTCGACTAAATTCAAACCGCGCACTGCGAGACTCATTCTGATTAAGGATGGAACAGTTTCACTACTGTACCACAATCCATGTTGATGCTTTTAGAACTATATTACCATCAAATATAAAATAGTAGTACAAATTTAATATCACACATGAGTAATTATGTGATTGATCGACTAATTATTATGATAAATCTATGAATATTAAGTAGCAAAGAGATCAGAATTGCATATATCAAGTTACATGTGCTCAGTCAAATATCACAAGGATCAATTTTAAAATATATCAATAACTAAGAAATTGAAAGTGCTATAAAATTATTTTTACAAATCTACCTTTAATCGAGTGAGTACTACTTCCTCAACCGTTTTAATTGTCGTTTTAGCTCTTTCCACTCCTATTAAGAAAAACAATAAATACAAGATATCGTTTGCTAAGTTATCCACATTTAATAAAGTAGACTAATTTTTCCACTTAAATATTATGCATACTTCTTAAGCAATCATTTCCTTAGAATATCAATTTTCAACACCCATACTTTACAAGCAATGCGTTTATCAAATTCAAAGTGTATCCAAACCTTATGATATTAAGAGTATAGTTAAAATAGTTGTAAATTCTAATCTTAAATTTCTAAATGATACTTATTTTGGGATAATATTTTAAAGTTAAAATGACTGTTAAAATAGAACAAACATAGTAACAAATATTAGTAAAATGAGTTGAATGCAATTGTGGAAGCCACAAGATGCAAATGTGTGCATATCTATGGATGAAAGTACATAGATTCTCCACGACCATATTGTAAACAAAATTGTGGCAGAAAAAGACCCTTTGGAAATCCATCAATAAATCTCAATCACCAATTTCCTCTTCTCATCTTATCTCTTTCTTTGAATATCTCTTACTATCATTTTCCACCAATCATTTTATTTCACTATCTTTTTCTACATATGCTAAGATATTATTAGGACATTTTTTTCCTTTAACATCTATTTCTAAAAAAAATATTAATCGTTAAATAAGTTAAAATGGGAGAACAAACAAACTGATCAGGAAATGACACGTTATACCACTTAAAATTTGAATAAATAAGTAATTTATTTATTTTTTTACAAAATATCTCTTGCATTTTCTTTACAAATTTCATGTGTTGTTATATAATTATTGATATCCTATATATACAGAAAATAAAAAACCTAGAACTAAAAAATATTTATATGAGACTAGAAAAATAAATTTTCCAAGAAAACGGCAACTAATTATGTGTGACGATGAGAGGTATCTCCACTTAAGCGTTTCATTGGCTAAAATCAAGATAATGATTCTCATCTTAATTGTATAGCTTCTCTAACTACTCACTTTTGTTTTACTAGGTATTTGCTTCTTTTTTTCTATTTCACCGTCTAAAAATTCTTGTCATATTTTAATCTTTGAGAGTTAAATATATATAAATTTTAATCAATATTTGCAAATATAAATTTTACCATATTAAAATAAAAAGAATTTATAATATATATATATATATATATATATATATATATATAGTGTTTCAGCTTGAGCAAATAAGAAGTCGATGTTTTTACCTTTCTTGGAATTTAAATCTTAATATAACATGATTTTGAATTCATTTTATTAATTATTAGAATTTAGACTACATTAGGAAACTTTGTTGTGGGTACATGATCTTTTTCTATTTTAATTGTGTGTTTATTTTATTTTATGCGTGGCATGAATTTGTGTGGTGAGGAAGGAGAAGGTAGAAAAGGTGGAATGAAATTGTAATCATTAAATTAATCTTATTAGTTTGTTCTATTCAATTCATCTCTTTTCCAATTCGCTTTAACTTTTGTAGGATTTTATCTTTAATTTATCAATATCACTTACTTACAAAGTTTCACAAAACGCATCAAGCATATTGCATCTTTAAAGTATAATTAAAGTTTCAAGTTTTATAATTATAGATTTAGTAGTCTTTTTAGTTCATACGAGTTGCCATATTTTATTTTTGGAAAATCAGTTTGACTATTCTTCTAAACTAAATTGAAATAGAATAGTTTAAGATTTAAAATTGCGATTTAGATATTCAAACACTATATATATATATATATATATATATATATATATATATATATATATATATATATATATATATATATATATATATATATATATATATATATATATATATATATATATATATATATATATATATATATATATATATATATATATATATATATATATATATATATATATATATATATATATATATATATATATATATATATATATATATATATATATATATATATATATATATATATATATATATATATATATATATATATATATATATATATATATATATATATATATATATATATATATATATATATATATATATATATATATATATATATATATATATATATATATATATATATATATATATATATATATATATATATATATATATATATATATATATATATATATATATATATATATATATATATATATATATATATATATATATATATATATATATATATATATATATATATATATATATATATATATATATATATAGTGTTTGAATATCTAAATCGCAATTTTAAATCTTAAACTATTCTATTTCAATTTAGTTTAGAAGAATAGTCAAACTGATTTTCCAAAAATAAAATATGGCAACTCGTATGAACTAAAAAGACTACTAAATCTATAATTATAAAACTTGAAACTTTAATTATACTTTAAAGATGCAATATGCTTGATGCGTTTTGTGAAACTTTGTAAGTAAGTGATATTGATAAATTAAAGATAAAATCCTACAAAAGTTAAAGCGAATTGGAAAAGAGATGAATTGAATAGAACAAACTAATAAGATTAATTTAATGATTACAATTTCATTCCACCTTTTCTACCTTCTCCTTCCTCACCACACAAATTCATGCCACGCATAAAATAAAATAAACACACAATTAAAATAGAAAAAGATCATGTACCCACAACAAAGTTTCCTAATGTAGTCTAAATTCTAATAATTAATAAAATGAATTCAAAATCATGTTATATTAAGATTTAAATTCCAAGAAAGGTAAAAACATCGACTTCTTATTTGCTCAAGCTGAGTTATTCGATACCTATCCTTACTAATAAGTAGCAAATAATTGGTATCTCGTAAAATTAAGTGAAATACACAAATTTATTCGAACAACACGATTATTATGGAAAAAAACGCATAAATTTGAAGGTGGATAGGAGTTAGTGAGTGTGGATAAAACGTGGAATCCAAAGCCAATCAGAAATCAGAGAAATCCCCAAAAAGCTTTTTTGTCAATACTTGCCCTACCAAATACAAAAATTACAAATTATTTTCAAGAAATACAGTTGAAAATAATACAAACTGAAGAAAAACTCAAAGGCACAAAAATTTTCCCCTTTGAACGCCACACGCCTTCCACCATTGTTGACCACAGAGCTCCTAAAACCCCCAATTCATATCTCTTTCCAACATTACAAATTTAGGGTTAGGGTTTTTGGGAGCTCGAATTTGTTGTTGTTGTTGTTGTTGTCAGCAAATGGCTATTCCAACAGCATTTTCCGGGGCCAAGCTCGAGTCTTTATCATCATCGGCGGCGGCAGCTTCTCCGGCGTCAATTGGGTTGTTTTGCAATCCGGGTCGGGTCAGAAGGTTGTCAATTCAAAAGGGTTTGTTCAATTCAGGGATCAGGTGTGAAGTTGCAGCATCTGATGTTGTGGATCAGAGTCAGAGTTCTGGAAATGTGACTTCGTCTTCTAGCCTTTCTGCTCTTGAACAGCTTAAGAGCTCAGCTGCTGACAGTATGTGTTTCATTTGTGTGAAGTTTTTCTTTTTCTTTTATTCACTTTGATATATGATTATTTTGAGAATTTGGATTTGCTTTTGCAGTTAATTGTGTTTTTGTTTTTACTATTTAATTGTTGGTTGATTGATTTCTGTGTTTTATATTAACTCCGGTGATATGATTCTTTAGCAGCTCAGTGATTCTGTTTGATCAATGAGCTGAAGATGTTCTACCTGCTGCATCCTTCATTTGCTCCATATTAATCTATCTTATTTTCTCTTATTCTGTTCTTTTGTTCTTGGAGTAGTTTTTCCTATTTGATCAAGGCTTGTTCTTTATGCAATTTGAGATATGTAGGTGCAAAATTTACTTTGTCTTATAGTTGAAGAGCATATGGTGGAATTGTGGTCTTTAGTCAATTCCTTGTTTAGTGAGGATATTGTTATCTTGCTAGTTTTTGTCATAGGTTAAGGCCGGAAGTCGTTTGTGCTTATGCTGCTTACCTGTTGCATGATAGATTGGAACGTTATCATCAACTAGATACTGCAACAAGAAGTTGGACCTCGTGTTTCATTATATAATGGTTATCGGGCAACTCTGCCTACCAAGGGTTAGGAAAATGGAAGAAATCACTTAGCTTTTTTTATTTTTGCATTGGCTGATAGTTTGCAAAGTTGGACCTCATGTTTCTGTTATATAATGGTTACCGGGTAACTCTGCCTACCAAGGCTAGAAAAATGGAAGAAATTACCTAGTTCTTTTTTCATTGGCAGCTAGTGTGCGAGAAGTTGGAATCTTGTTCTTGCATCCTGACCAAATATTTGATAGTTTCCTGGCCTACCCTGGTTGCAGACTTTGCATGTGGTGCAGTAGTATCAGTCCTTACGGTTCTTGATGATTTGACAATATAGACAATGTGATATCTTCTTGAATTAATAGATAACATCGTTGTGCTGGTCATTACTCATAGTTGCAAATATAAGTAAAGATATTGCAAATGTCAAATGTAATGTGTTTCTGCCCTTGTTTAATATAAATCAGTGTATGCTCAGTAAGAAGTATTTTTTTTTTAATCTTAATATGCTTCAGGATATACCAAGGAGAGGAGCAGTATCGTTGTCATTGGGCTCAGTATCCACACTACGCCTGTTGAAGTACGTGAAAAACTGGCTATTCCTGAAGCAGAGTGGCCGAGAGCCATTGGGGAGCTCTGCAATTTGAATCATATTGAAGAAGCTGCAGTTCTTAGTACCTGTAACAGGATGGAGATCTATGTTGTGGCTCTTTCTCAACATCGTGGCGTTAAAGAAGTTACCGAATGGATGTCAAAGGTATTCTTTTCCCTTGAACTGTGTATGTGATAGTGTAGCTTTATTATCTGCTATCTTTTACTTTGGATGGTGATTAGAAAAAGAAAAGTTCAATTATCCATTGTCCTTTTCTTGGTGAGAAGGGAATATCATTATGAGCCGTACATCCTAGACATTGTTCTAATAAAACCTAAAAGAAAACTTACTGAATTTCCCCCTTGAATAGATCGTAGCTTGTGTTTTTACATTATGTTTGCAACATTGTGGTTCTCTGCTCACAATCATGAAATTTGCATTTGTCGCAACAGGTATAACCATCAAACTGATAAGCAGTTGTCCTTTTCTTTTTCAGACAAGTGGAGTCCCTGTTACAGAGATTTGTAAGCACCGCTTTTTACTGTATAATAATGATGCGACACAGCACATCTTTGAAGTATCTGCTGGGCTAGACTCCTTGGTCTTAGGGGAAGGTCAAATCCTTGCTCAAGTCAAGCAAGTAGTCAAGGTTGGTCAAGGAGTTACAGGCTTTGGAAGGAACATTAGTGGACTATTCAAGCATGCAATCACAGTTGGAAAGAGGGTTAGAACTGAAACAAACATTGCAGCAGGGGCAGTTTCTGTAAGTTCAGCTGCTGTGGAGTTGGCTCTGATGAAGCTTCCTGAATCCTGCCACACTACCGCTAGGATGCTAGTTATTGGAGCAGGCAAGATGGGGAAACTTGTGATTAAGCACTTGGTAGCCAAGGGATGCACAAAGATGGTTGTTGTAAACAGAAGTGAGGATAGAGTTTCTGCCATTCGTGAAGAAATGAAAGATGTCGAGATAATCTACAAGCCCCTCAATGAAATGCTTAAATGTGCTGCTGAAGCTGATGTTATTTTCACAAGCACTGCATCAGAAACACCACTGTTTATGAAAGAGCGTGTTGTGGATCTTCCACCTGTTGGTGCAAGTGTTGGAAGTTTAAGGCTTTTCATTGACATCTCAGTTCCTAGGAATGTTGGTGCTTGTGTGAATGAGCTAGAGGATGCACGGGTGTACAATGTAGATGATCTAAAAGAGGTTGTGGCAGCTAATAAGGAGGACCGTCTTCGTAAAGCAATGGAAGCTCAAGCAATTATTTCTGAAGAATCCAAACAATTTGAAGCTTGGAGGGATTCACTGGAGACTGTTCCCACCATCAAGAAACTGAGGGCTTATGCAGAAAGAATAAGGGTTGCTGAACTGGAAAAGTGCATGTCAAAAATGGGCGATGATATCTCAAAGAAGACAAAGAAGGCTGTTGATGATCTTAGTCGTGGAATAGTTAACAAGCTCCTTCATGGTCCCATGCAACACCTAAGATGTGATGGGAGTGACAGCCGCACATTGAGTGAGACCCTTGAGAATATGCATGCTTTAAATAGGATGTTCAGCCTTGAGACAGATATATCTGTATTGGAACAGAAAATCCGAGCTAAAGTGGAGCAAACTCAAAAATAAGGTGAATCTCTCTAGCTTTTTTCATTGAAAATTCTCTCAGAGCCTCAACTGAATAAGAGGAAGAATTCCTCAATTGTATTTTCTGTTGGCGGTACTGTAATTCTCATTGAAATGCATAGACAGGATATGATCCCTACCCGAAATCTTTCCTGTGGATTCCTCTTGTGTCTTAAGAGTACATTTTGTATGTAGCTGTTCTATCGACGTTATTACTTGAAGTTATATCCTTGTAATGAGTGATTCATGGGAGAGATCCATATACTCCTTCCACAAACAGTTCTAGCCTTGTAACATATTCACTGATTCATTTACTTAATGATTATTATGTTGATGTATTAATTTCATTCACTTTGGAACCCTGCAATGTAATTGTTAAATGCAACAATATTGATTACTGTAATGCTGCTCTGTTCTCTTTCACATAACAGAATTCATGCTAACAAAGATAGTGTTCTGTAAGACAGCTTGGTCTTAGATTATTGTTCGTCTACTTTATTTGCCTCAGATATTAAAGTAGTTGGTACAACTGTTGATACCCTAATGATTTTGCATAGCAGGTAGAACATAAAAGGTTCAAGTAGGTTTTGGTGTACCAAAACTAGGGAAGAATCCTGAAAAGTGGAACTAGAACTTGTCAAATTTGCTAGCCGATGACCTTCTGTTCTTTGCATATCAAACCTACACAACTTAACTTTCAAGAGAAAACTTTGAATTCGGAGGGCGGTCCTGTTGAGTCCCCATGTCAGTACTTTAGGGATGGGATGCTCTCTTTTTATGGTCTGGGGCAATCCTAATCTCACGAGTTAGCTTTTGAGCTTAAGTTAAACCCATTATTTTTTTTTAATCGAATCCTCCCTAAGGTCAGTTTCATATTTGAAAATGCAGAGCTCTATTTACTACTGTTATTATAGATTTTCTTGAAACTTACTTCAAAAAGTATAAGCAGGACTGAGTTTATTAGAATAAGGAGCTTATTATAATAAATATATGAAACTTACTCTTCTGGCTATGACTAAATGGTCAGATTATACATGAAACTGAGCTCTTATAAATCTTTTGCTTCACTTGTTTAGAAATCTCCTTAAACATATAAAGATCACATTTTATTATGAGCCCAATCATTTCACTCGAGATACTCTTTAAACAACAAAAAATCTAGTGTAATCCCACAAGTGGGGTCTGGAGATACTCTTCGAACAAGTTTTCAATTTTTCACTATATAATAGATACTGAAGTTCAGCACTTACAAATACTCATGTCTAAAACAGTTGCAACAGGGTGGAGCTAGAATGTAAGAGGAGAGTTCGGAAGAGCCCAGTAACTTTGGTTCTAACTTTGAGTTGGAATGAGTAACTCAAAAAGACTAAAACCGAATCCATTAGCTTCAAATCCTAGCTCTAGGGTATGAAAAGGATAGCTGACAAGCCATGAATAAGAGAGTATACGCAATTCAAAGACATCATCAGTTCCAAAGTCATCAATAATGAACCTCACCCACCCCCACTCTTCTGTCAACACATTAATTTGTCTGTTCATTTAAGTTGTGTCCTTTTTCTGGTTTGTATAATATCACCACTTATCTTTGTAGTCCAGTTAGGGTATACTTGTGTTATATGTGTCATGCTTCTTTCTCTATCAAGTTCATAAACATTAGATGAGATAACCTACCTGGTACCTACTGCTACTAAGAGGTGAGAAGTATCATGTGGAATTAGTCAAGGTGTGTACGAAAGCTGGCCTGGATACCATGGTCATAATAATAAAAAAAGTTCATGAACATTAGACATATCACAGTTAACCCCACATACATTTACCCACAAGCAAGTGTAGATGGCCATAAAGATGTGAGAAATGACACTATTAATACCATAAAAAACTAGACAAAATAATAATATACCACTAAGTTATCTTATTTAATCCTATTTTTGTGCAAAAAATGAAGCATAGGATAAGCTTTCATGTATGTGAAGGATCAAGTAAAATCTTGACAAGACAGTTAACAATATAGAACTTTCACCCTATTTGCTAGAAAAGAAAATTATGATTACTTGGTTATATATGCTAAAAAAGTGTTGGACTGGAGGTGATGTTAAGGCAAAGTGATTTACAAAAATGACCTTTGAGGTGAGAAAGTAAGTAGTCTTGAACTTTTCACCTCGCTTGCTCCATAGACAAAACTTCAACTATAACGAACTTTTGACCTTGAAGATTTGGCCATGGGGAAAATGGGAGGTCAAAAGTTCAAAACTACCCATTTTCAAGGGTCATTGGGATCGCGGCCTTACATCAAAAGTTTTACAAACATTTATCGCTAAAACTAGCCTTCCCTGTAGATAATGTAGACCCCTAGTTTTTCAACTAGATAAGAATGTGGTCCCAATTAAATCACATGTATAAATTTTCCAATAAGCCATATTTATACAGGCTTTATTCAATGTCATTCTTTGCATGCATCAATTATTGGTGAAACTTAGGTTAAAATGTAGTATGATAAAAGACTTTAGGTCATTTATCTTCTTTGTCCAATTCATTGTTTATGCACTTTGGACATTGGGCTTAGGTGTTGAAATGTGTCCAAGAATTTGCAGAATATGAGTCATTTTTTTGGTAGTATTAGGTAAAATAATTTTAAAAAATACTGACATTTTTTTATTTTATTTTTATCTTTTTGTGCAAATGTACCAACTTATCTAGTTGTTCATCAAGAGTACAATTATTTTGTTCCAAAATATTATTCCTTAAAATTATTGTTACACCACCTACTGCTATAGAGGTACAATCATCTTTTATCTTTTAGGAATATCCACTTTATTGTGAGCTGATAAAAGTTAGTTAATGGATACAATTATCCAATTATTCTACTTTAACTCATTATTAGTTACCTCCTTTATTAAATTTATAGTAGTTGTTTCTAGCTATAATGTTTAAACTAAGTTCAAAAGTACCTAGTCATTCTTTTTTTTTTTTAAAGTTAGACTAGAAACACTAAAGGAAAAGGAAGAAAAGGCTAATTATAGAATAGGTTCAATCATATTATAATTTATCAAAACTTTAGGATAAACCTAGGGATAGTAATAACTAATAATAAAAGTTTTACATACTTTACCATCTTTATGGAGTATAACACAATAGCTGAAACTCAAGCAATCATACCTATCACTTGTTCTTTAATATATATAGTAAATAAAAACAGGTGAATTTTACAAATTGCCGCTTTTCAGCACATGCAATTAAAAATATTAACCATCCTGGAGTTGAAATTTCGAAACAATAACTAATTTTTAAATATAGGCCCGAACATGGCTAGTAAACGATATTTCTATGCCAAACAGTAAAAACACAATATCTAATCATTTTCTCCGGTTTACCATTCAATATTCAAAGCTTATAACTAACGTGATTAATTCAAATTCACGATTCATAAAGGCCACTTAAATGGAAAATATTCTATAGCATAAGCTTCTTTGTTCCCAAAACTTTGATTTAATTGATATAACATATTAAAACATCGAAACAATGCCTCATTGACTTATCCACCAAAGAATCAAATGATATTTTGTATCAATTTCAAGTAGAACAAAACATTGAAGAGATTGAAAAGAAGTTTGGGAAATGGAATTTTTCGATTTTGAAAACGTAACGTAGACTTTGGCCCCCTTTTGAACCTATATTTAATGTCACATTGTCACTTTGTGTTAGTACGTAGTAAATTGAGAAGCATCTTTCATGTCTACTTGTCCTTGTACAACAAAAATTAAACAGATAGGTCCTTCATCTTTCATCTCAAACTTATATATTTATGACCAAAAAAGTCACGTTATTCACACATTAAGCAAAAATATACAACTTTGATATGAATTGACAGTTTAAGATGTGGAACTTTTTCAACCTCTCATTAAATATCTATATGTATATATTATATCACAGTAACTTTTAGCGGTAATAAATATGCACATTAACAAATAGTGCTACCGGCATTAGTTAATTGCCATTTAGATCCAATGCCGCTATAGGTTTTAGAAACATTTACAAATAACATATTTAGTGGTGTAGTGTATGAATAATTTGGTGGTTTACAATTTACAACAATATAGGTAACAAATAGTGCTATTCGACATTAGTTAATTCTCATTTAGTTCCAATGTCGCTGCAAACTTTAGAGACATTTATAAAAAAAATCTAATTACCAATAAAAATACATATTTAGTGGTGTAGTGTATGAATAATTTGGTGGTTTACAATTTACAACAATATAGGTAACAAATAGTGCTATTCGGCATTAGTTAATTCTCATTTAGATCCAATATCGCTGAAGGCTTTAGAGACATTTATAAAAAATTCTAATTACCAATAAAAAACATATTCAGTGGTGTAGTGTATGCATAATTTGGTGGTTTACAATTTACAACATTATTGGTAGTGTGATCCTATAAATGGAGTTTGGGCTAGTTGTTACTGTAAGAAATTCTTTTCAAGTTTAAACTTGTCTTAAAGTTTTTGACTATTTTGTGTATCACGCTAATTTATTCGATAGTCAAAGTACGAGCCTATTAAAGAAGATGCATGAAAATTTAATATTCCAATTGAGAATTGCATTTACATGTCCTCTAACGTTGTTCAATACAAAAGGCAAAAGGAAATCTCTTTTTTTTTTTAGTTCGAATAATAATTAAAAAAAAAAAACTAGAATACTAGACAAAAGCTATGGCCCAGTAAATCAATCAATCCTAAGTGGGCCTCTACTCCAAAAGAGTCACACTCTGCAGAAAGGGCCGGACCGTCCGGATCAACAGTCACTGTTATATGCATGGCCCATTGGGCCGCTTCCCCCAGTTGTTTGCCTTCCTTTAAAACCTAACCAATTTATTTAAAATCTAGCATTTTCAAAGCCGTGCAAATCACTCACTCTATTCATCGACTTCTTCATCATAGCCACTTTAGCTAGCTTCTCAGCTGCTCTCCAAGCCGATGTAGGCGTTAACGGCTCACCATTTTCATCTAAAAACAAATTCATTTCCCTCTCATTCATTTTCTGCCGTTGGATCATTTTTTGCTGCTCTATCTGCTGTTGATATTGCTTCCTCCATTGCACTTCCGTCAGCTCGGCTTCTAACCCTCTTACATACTCATCCACAAAAGCCGACCCGGATTGTATCAACAGTGCTCGAGCCGATGACAATAAATGCATCGCGCTAGATAGCTCGTTATGCTCGATTAATCTCCTAGACTCCGCGATCGCCCTAGTAGTTATAAAGAGGTTCCTGAGTCGTTCGATCTTCGGAACTGAAGATCGAACGGCTTGAGGCCTCGGAACCAATAAAGAATGTTCCCTCCCATAAATTGCTTCTTGTGTTGCGGGGTCCTTGTAACAACATCTAACGGATAACACATGGTGTGACCCATTAGTCATTGTTGGGATTTTTACTTCTAATAATAACTCCCTTTCTTCCTCGGCGTATAGATCGCCAAGCCGAACACAAGTCGAGCCGAGTACAGCTGGCCGACCATTGTACGAATAAACAGCTGCAACCTCAGCCGGGTCTGAACCGGAGGAGAAATCCAGCTGGATTTTCAGATCTTGAACCACTACACTCAACAAACCGCCAACGCATTTCGAGAATGCGTCTTCCTCAGCCGGTTCATGGCTGAAGCCGCCTTTTTTCCCGAACCCGGAGGAATGAACCGGAATTTCTATATGACCAAACCGGGTGGAGGAAACATGGGTGGATTCCGATGATCGTCGACTGTGTGTATTACTTCCCTGGATCTTCTCATCCTGACCGTCGGATAAAAGCATAATACTAGCCACTGGATTTCTCTCACGCCTATCTTCAAGCACCTTACCGGCTTTCCTCAAAGCTTCACCTACACAAGTCCCTTGGCTACAAACAAGCCGATCAATAATGCGTCGAGCCGATCGTTGGCCTTGTGGAGTCATTCTTTTCAGAGGAAGTAATCTTTTTGGTGTAGCAGAGAAAGCCACAATTGAAAGCCGATCAACAGAGCCGAGAGAGGAAATAACCAATCTCATGGCTCGTTTCAACATTTGAATCTTTGCTCCACTCATACTGCCACTTACATCCAATACAGTAACCAAATCAATCGGAGCACGCCGTGCCGGGTCAAGAAAATGACCCGACCCGGAATTCGAATTCCCCGCCGGAGGTGACGGCGGAGGTGGTGGAGCTTTGATTTTCAGAACAACAGCATATGTCTCATGAGTTCTTCCAACGGAAACAATGGCAGCTTCAGGCATTAAGCTAACTTCAACACTTCTGTTATCTCTCTGGTTGGCAAATGCTTCATCACTCGAAATGGGGTTCACGAAAAATCCCTGGAATTCTTCAACTTCTTCTTCGTTGTCTTCTTGGTCCTCATTTGCTTCCGGTATCGAAACAAATTTAGCTCCAGCAGTAGGAGTAAAAAGGGACTCATCATCATTATAACCTTTGTAATCACACTGTTCTGGTTTGTAATAAGTTTTCACATTTGGTAATGGCTTTTCTTGTTTTTTGATTGGGGTATTGGGATATGATTCTACTTCTTCTGGTTTTGGGGTTTTTTGATCTTCTTGTTGTTGAAGTCTATGAATGGCTAAAAGGGGTACATCTTTCCATGTGGAATTACAAACAGGGCAAACCAAATTGCTCTGTTTTTTAACATGAGATGCAATGCAAGGAAAATGGAAAGTATGTGAACATTCTGCTTTGTATATTGCCATTCCTTGTCCTGATTTCACACTCTGTGTACAAACTCCACAGTTATGCTGCAAATAGCAAAAAACACAAAAAGATTAGATTTTTAACCAAGAATTGAGAAAAACAGGCTGATTTCTCAAAAAAAGAAAGTAACTTTGCGAGATAATAACTATTAATTGAGTGAACAGGGAATCAAACTCTAATAAAAACATAACAGAGAAATGATATAAAAATGCATAGAAGTGAAAATTCTTACTTTGGAGAGACGGAGGGTGTTCTTGAGGATGGAAAAGGGGGATCTTGGAGAAGATGGATTAGAACCAAGAAAAGTTTTTGGGCTTTTAGTGTTGGATTTTGGAGTAGTTTTGCAATGGAGTTTTGGACTAATAAGACTGTTAATGTCATTGGAAGAAGCTTTATTATTAGTTTTGCAACGCAAACGAGGAGTAGAAGGATTACTACTAGATAAAAAACCAAGCTTTACACAGCTTCTTGGAGTTGGGATTTGTTGTCCACCATTGTTGTTAACTTGTTGTGAATCTTGTGCATGTTTATCCACAAAATGAGTCTCTCTATCTCTTGGGATTGTTGTGCAAAAAGCTCTCCTCCATCCTGTCCCCATTTCTCAAAAATTCAAGATTCAAGAAAATTTGATGGATCTAAAGAAGTTGACAAAAAAGTTAAAAGATTATGAAGAAGAAGAAGAAGAAGAAAAGGATAGATACAAAGAAAGTAAAGATATAGAAATCTCAGCTCAGACTTATAGTCAGTGCCTTTTTTTTCTCTGAATTTAATTTTTTGCTGCTATTAGACACAAAAAGATAGCTGCATCTATAAAGTGTTTGAGATCTGTTTCTTCTTTCTATTGCACTCTGTGTCTTGTGTCATATGGGGGAGTTTTTGAGTAGTCTTGTTTATTCATTCAATATATATATATATACAAGTATATTCCTAGGGATATGGTAAATTTCATTTTTATTTTAGGAGAAAATTACCTGGTGCTTGGTTTGGTTTCTGCCATCTAGATTTGAAAGTAATATTTGAAGTCTGTTTGGATTGACTTAAAAAAATATTGTAGCTTTTTAATTTAAAAATAAAAAGTCAAACAAAATGACTTTTAATTCAAAATATAAAAAGTCAAACTTAAATATTTTTTAAGTAAATAAATAAAATTTCAAATAAATGACTTTTAAATAAAAAAAATAAAAAGTAAGGAAAGACCTATTTTTGGTTTTAAACTTTTTTTAAAGTCATTTTTGACTTATTTTAAATTATTTTTAACCTTATCACGTACTTTCAAAAGCTCAAAATGACTTAAGAGTAAGTTTGACCAACTTTTAAGTCAATTCAAACAGGCTCTTACTACAAATATACATAAGAGAAAAGAAGAGTATATCAAAATAACTGTTGATCAATTTAGTTGATCCTCTTACTAAAAATTAATTGTCTCGTATTAGTTGTACATCTTACTAAATTAATAAAGCGTTAATTAATTTTTTCCTCTATTAACCTTGAAATTAATTCTTTTTGAAAGTTGTTCATTTTGTTTGTAAAAAATCTAAGAAATTTTTAAGGGGTTAATTAGTAAAATTATTTTCTTATATATAATTTTTATGGTCAACTAAAATGGGATGGAAGAAATAACTACTACATCCCTTGTTTCAATTTACATAACACTTTTTCCTTTTTAAGCCTGCGTCTAAAAAAAATTCGCATCATTTCCATTTTATACTTATTGGGTCATATTTAACGTTTTATTATAAAAAAGAAGTCAATCCTACGTAACACTCTTTCCTTTTTAAGTCAATCTCTAAAAAAGATTTGCATCATTTTCATTTTATACTTAGAGTCATATTTAACGGTATATTATTAAAAGAAGTCAATTTTACGTAACACTCTTTCCTTTTTAAAGCCAGTCTCTAAAAAAGAATCGCATCATTTCCATATATGATTATTGGATCCTATTTAACATTTTATAGTAAAAAAAGTCAACTAAAAGTAAGCGTTGAATTGACTTTAATAAAGATAATTTTGTAAAAGTAACAAAGTTTTTCTTTATTTCATAAATTTCGTATCCAGTCAAATGATGTCACATAATTTTGGACAACTGGATATTATTTTGGATCTGAAGGTCAATGGTTTCTTCCCAGAGGACTTAACTAGTGTTTCACAATAGATTATTTTTAATCAAAATTTAAAATTTATCTTAAAATATTTGTTTGACCGTAAAATTTAATCAAATTCTAAAAAAGAAACTTAAAATATTTGTTGGACCGTAAGATTAAGTTTTGATTTTTTAAAAATATTTGTTTGACCATAAAATTTGATCGAAGTTTAAATTTTTCTTAAAATATATGTTTGATCATGAATTTGATCGAATTCGAAAATTTATCTTCAAATAACTAGGGCAATTTTTAGAAAAAAATTGCACTTTCAAGTTTCAAGCACAAAACTTCATATTTTTTCAAATAAAAATGCATATTCAAAAATATCTTCAAGTAACAAAAAATAAAACTCAAAATTGTAAGTTTTTATTTTAAAATTTATGACCAACATAAGCTTAGTTTATTTTAATTTCATCATGATTAAAATGTCGATATGATTAATCACATGCAATTCTTGATTTCTTCACTCACCTAGGTGGATTTTGTCTATGTTCTAAACAACAATTACAATCTAATGCATAAGATTTTGTTCATCAAAGTAACACTTAATCATAGTTAACCAAATAAATTTCCTTATTCTATTTAATTATATTGTTTCTTCTTTCTAATATAGAAACAAATTCATATTAAGCAAAAAACATCAATCCAGAAATAACATATGTTTGTTAAAAATGGAAAGTTGGTGGAAATTAATTACTCATTTGATGGGAGTGAAATCTAATTAACTCAAATAATCACTAGTGATTTTGGATAAATTTCATTAAAATGTTTGTCCTTAAATGATATATTATGATGTCACAATAGTGATTTAAGTACAATAGAATCTCATTCATAAATAAAATAAAATAAAATAATTATGTAATAGTACCTTTTTGTATGGATTGGACATTTATTCAATCTATCATGTTGTAGCTCGAGTTCTTTTGGAATAAATAATGATCTCAGCTTCGATATTCACTTCGTCAATCAATAGGCACCTTTCCATATGGAATTTAAAAAAATTTAAAAATAAAATATATATGTTTTTTTTAAAAAAAAACTTCTTGGTTTATCAATTCGAATATGGTGCATATATGTTTATTGATAAATCAATTTGCAAATATTAGGGGTTGTGTAAAATGAAAAGGCTTCATACGTTTAAAAACACACACACACACATATATATATATATTTCATAATTTCGACTAAATTTAGTAATATGATTTATAAAAAAAGATTCATAAGATTAAATAACGGACCAATATTTAAAAACGTTTCAATAAAATTTGTTAAAAATTGGCTTGTCAAAAAAGATTGTAATGATATTTTATCTTTTTCACTTGTGTTTCATTAACCACCTATGTAAAATTATTAGCATTTTTTTCAAAACAAAGGGATATTACTATTTGTTTCGCAAATTCTTTTGCAAAATATTTTGAGATACTACCTTTTGTCTTAGGTACATAAGTCCTAAATATTATTTCCCTTCAGGTAATATTTTAATGGGAAAACTACCTTATTTGACTTATATTCATATCATATATATTAGTTGTATCTATATTTTGAAATAACAATGTATTTTATCATTAACTATAGTCTTTTATCATACAATGAGAAAGATACACCTAAATATATTGTTTTTGCTGCCATATAGAGTTCTAAAATAGGGAGAGACAAACGAGATAGTCATGCATGTATCTCAGATACATACCAGTTACATAGAAAAGTGGCGAGCGAGATGGGAGGGTGGAGAAATAGGCAAGTGAGATTTGTCTATGTATCTCAGATACATTCAAATCTATTTGGATAAAGTGTATCTAGAGTAAATCACATCTAATTTTAACTCAGGCTTAAGTCATCCGCAACCTCTTAAAGTTGTCCGCATAATTCACTTGGACACTTGAACTAGGACTTGTACATATTGAATACCTAAATTGTTCAAGACATGTACCTATTAAACATAAAACATTGATGTGGCAAAATAAGTGTATCTCATTGCTGCTGAGCGCGTGAATGCATTTTTTTTTATTTAAAATAAATAAATTTGTACTACTTTCTTGACACTTGGCATACATGGACTAAATAAATGAAAAATTAATTCAATTAAATATTAATCTTTTAATTCATAAAAGAAAATAACCCCAGCACCACACCCATGTACAAGTCCTCTTCTTCTTCAACCCACCATTTTAAAGACTTCAGATTTCTCTGCCTTTTGTTTTGGCTTTTTTTTTTCTTCAATTTTTTGTAAACAATCTGCCTATTGAAATAACAAGAACAAGAAAAAAAATCGACAATTAGAGTTAAAAAGTTGATCGATATTTATGCATCTTTATTTTCAATAACTCCGATCGAGCAACCATCACCATTCATTAAACTTATTAAAAATGATATAAAATCTTTTGATATACTTTTGATTTCTCTTCGTTATCGATTTCGAAATAATTTATCGACGTCGATTATTTTTACAAAAATCTCAATATTCACCGGAGGAATAGAATATAACAAGTAACACGGGAAGAAAAAGAAAGAGGAAAGGATTAGGTGGGTGTATTTGGGATGGGGTGGGAGAGTTATTTTCTTTTTTGTTATCGCCGGAGGAATCGATGGTGGTTGGCGATGGCGGAGTGACAGGGAAGAAGATGAAGAAGAAAGGGCAACAGGTTAGATGGGGGTGGTGGGGGGGGAGAGATTTTTTTTTTTTTTTTTTTGCAATTTAATTTTCTAGATTATTAAAAGGCTGAAAATTATTTTTTAGTTTTCAAATTTAAAATCATGGGCCCATGTGCCATGTGTCGTAATTCTATTCGTGATTTTGTTAAGATAATGTGTGTGAATTACACGCACAATATTTTTAAAGTTGGTTGTCATTTTATATTCAATAGATAAATATTTGTTAATATTAAAGTGTCTAATAGGTAAGAGTTTTAATTGAGGTATCTAAATGAATTATGCGAATAACTTTAAGAGACTGTTGATGACTTAAGCCTTTAACTCATGTATTCCAAGATACATATATCACATATATGGACGCACCAAAATCTTGTAAGATTCATAAAATTACAAATTAGAGTGTATCTAAGTAATTAATTTCTAAACTAGTGAGATTTCTGTGAATTTTCTATTTTAATCCAGATTTATCTCTTTAGTTGCTCTAAAATGAATTGTGAACATTTACTGAAGGTAAAATATAAGAGAATTCAATTTGGAAATAAATTACTCTATGTAAAACTAAAAAGAAGTTCAAACAAGCAATGAAATTGAAAATCATAATGCAATTGTTACCTATCATATCAAAATTATTGAAACCTACCCCAAAAAAAATTAAAAAATTGCATGATTATTCCAATCAACACTGGCATCTTGCTATGATTTAGGTAGGTCAAGTAGATTTATAGGAACTTCTGCTACTGCAAATATTAAAAAGCAAATTTAAATATTTTATAATATGTACTAAAAGGCAAAATTTACAGCTAAGAGAGGCTATTATAGGGAAGTAGTATGGTCATTTGTGTGAAAGTTCTTGATATTTGAGTCATTATTAAAATATTTATTACTCATAGCATTTACTATATGGGTCCTAGTATTAGAACCACAGCTATATCTAATGTAACTAGGTTAATATTGTCTATAAAATAAAGTGTCAGTTCTTTTCAGACCGTTTTGTTTCACTTGTAGACCCTAGAACAATAATAATAATAATAATAATAATAATAATATAGCAAAACCATTGAAAATCAATTGGGTTTAAAATAGTTACTATAATACATAAATATGGTATTTTACTTGAGTTTAGCGGCATCTATGCCTTTAATTTTGGATGAGCAAAATTAAATAGACATTTAAATTTGAATAAAATTGATTAAGTAGACACAAACATTTTATGTGACATAATATGTCGAACGTCATAGAGGACACAAAATTGCCTCGTAGGACGAATGCGTCTAATTTTTTCAAATTTATACAAGTTTAAGTGTCTAATTATACACACACAAAATTGAAGAAACATAAATGTAATCTAAAGTCAAGTTAAATAACACATTTATGTGTTATTCCTTTAAAATAATGTGTTTTAATAATTTTAAATATTTATTTGACGAATTCATAAGTAAAAGGGTCTTAAGTGATAAACCAAATCAAGTGTAAGAGTTCTCCGGTTATTCCGTCAAAATTAAATTATTTTATTTTATTTTTAATCTAAAAAATATTAATATATTCAAATTTAAAATATTAATGAATTCACTTTTATTATCTTATATATTTCACATGTAATTTCTTTCTTTTGCCTTTAGTGCTAATATAACTTGTGAATTTAATTTTCAGTAAAAACAACTTGAATAAACTTTGTTAGGAATTTTTATATAAAATCTATTGTCAATTTCACCTTACTGTATTATGTTCCTGGACGGGTCATGAAATTTTTAGAAAAAAACAAAATCTCTAAAAAAATAATTAAATGTCAATTTGAATTCTGTAAAATACAAATAATTCAGTGGTGCAAAATTTTCTGCTATTTTTATTTGCAATAATGCAAGTGCTCTAGACGTGTTATTAGATTGGAACGTGCATGGTTTAATTTTTTTTCTGTCTTGAAGAAATAGCAGCTCAATTTCTTTAATTAATTTGTGGGATTCTGTGGCTCAATATTTAAGCAACTCATTGAGTTTTCCATCACAGTTACGACGAAATCTATTTATTTGTTTTTTTTTTTTATAATCAATGGTGTTTGAGTTAGTTTGCGCGTTTATCGATCTTTTTTAATATTCCTTTTATTTCAAATTAATTGAATTGTTGGAGTGTTTTACACCCTTTAAGAAAAGAAGATTAAAACATAAATTAGACATAATTTTCCATTTTTACCTTTATTAATTATTGTCAAATTTATGATTAAAATAACTAAACATTAATTAATAACTAATTCTAATTACGACTGTTCAAAACCGAATCGAAACCGATAACCCGAACCGATTTTTTTTTAGTTTATCAGTAATGGGTTATTGGTTTAGTGGTTTTGATTATTTTTTTGTTATCGGTTATCGGTTCTTAACAGTTTGAGGTTTTTTTTAACGGGTTAATCGATAACCCGATAGTAAATTAAATAAATTATATTTATACCAATTTGTATATAAAGTCCTTGACTTAGAGTTTGATTTCCTACTTTTATTTTTGGTTGTCTCAAACACTTGGTTATTCTTCAATGTAAAAGTGTTTGCTTTTAAGCAAGATGTAACTTGTGAACTCATGTGCATGGTTCATTTGGTTTGTCACTATGTTTCGTGATTTTCATTTTTTTTGTGTGTCAAATCTTAATGGTTAAACCGATAACCGAACTGATAACGATCAATAACCGATGAACCAATAACCGATAAGCCAATATCTTAATGGTTCTGTAACGATTTAGCATCCCTACAAACCGATAACCAATAAGTCGAACCGAACCGACCGATACGCAACCCTAATTCTAATACTAACTAATGAAGGGTAAAATTGGAAGAACATTCTAAAAATAATCTTGAAAATTGAACAATTAAGATAATTTGAAAAATAAAAAATGTCTCAACAATTTAATTGATATGAAATGGATGGAGTAATCAGTAGTGTTCTAATCAGTTTGTGCTTAACAACAAAGGCGCAAAGCCAAGAATTTCACAAAGAATGTCCAAAAATATTTTAAAAAGTTGTTAGTGAGATTCAAATACGTGGACACCCCAAACACTGGTTCCTTCAAGGCATCTGAAATTACTGTGCTACAACACCTTGTTGTGTCAATGTGTCCAGAATATGTTATATAATCACTTTACTTATATATACGATATTATTTTTTCCGACTAAGGGTGTCCAGACTATAACAAAGCTACACCCATGCTTATCAATCCGTATAAGTAACTTTGTCCATCAAAATTAAGAAGATGATAAGAAATTACCTAGAAGTTTGAACGTGAAATCTCATGCTTCTTTATGATTATTTCATTGATCACTAGATCACACCTTTGAATGCTTAACTACGATAAACTTTATATAGTGAATATATATATATATATATATATATATATTATATATAGTTGTGACTTGTGAATAATATTCATCCAAGCCGACATAAGACTTGTGGCCAGGGGCGGAGCCACGTAGGCTCCAGGGTGTCCAATTGGACACCCTTCGTCGAAAAATTATACTATAAATACACGTAAAATTTTGACTTTATATTGGTATATATAGAATTTGGACCCGCTGAAATAACAAAGTGATGCACAGTGGAGTTGGCAATTGCCTGTGCAATCCTACTTTTTGTCCCGGTTCGATTCCCCGCAGGGATGTTTTCTTTTCTGTAATTATTTTGACTTCTTGAATTCAATTAAGTAAATAAACATGCGTAATTTTAATATAAAAGTTCAATAGCTTGGTGGTTAATAGTATCATGAAGGTCTCCAAGACCCAAGTTCGAATCCCTCCTCTACTAACTATTTTTTTCAATTAAAATTAAATTATTTTAATACATTTTCCTTGTAGAATAAAATTTCCTTGAATTTAATACTTTTTCCTGTGGATTTTTTTCAATTAAAATTGAATTATTTCCTTAAATTTTAATACCTTTTCCTTATGGAATAAGATTTCCTTAAATTTTAATACTTTTCCCTTATGGAATAAGGTTTTCTTTCTCTATAAATAGAAGACTCATTTACCCAAATATCACAATATTATTAAGAATAGAATCTCAATAATTCTCTCTCTGTTTTTTCTTCTCGTTCTCTTATTTTATAACAAAAATAACCAACTTAATATTTTAGTTTCAAGTTTCAATAGACATGACGAAT
The DNA here is from genome assembly GCF_000226075.1 of Solanum tuberosum. NCBI lineage: Eukaryota > Viridiplantae > Streptophyta > Magnoliopsida > Solanales > Solanaceae > Solanum > Solanum tuberosum. The sequence goes on from NW_006239445.1 coordinate 162,580, forward strand.
TATTATAATAGAGTACCAAAAAAAAGTTCGACTTCTCGAAGTCAACCAAATAAAGAAAGAACGTTAGATCAATTAGAGATGTTGTCACATTCTTCTCAAAAACAAAGCATTGATTTAAATACTCTAAAAATGACTTGCAAAATCGAATGGATGATGAGTTTTTAGACGGTTGTATAGTGCCTTATGTAGAAAAGAAAGTATTTCGTACTATTTCTAATGAGTCTATTATAAAAACGTTTCAGGATATGAAACCTCGTGTGGCTTTAATAATTTAAGAGAAAAGACATAAAGTGACACATGAAGTTATTTCGAATTTTCAAAAAGATACCTAAACTATGCAAGCGTCCTATTACCCCCCTAAACAATCTTGAACTGATATTATTACATCATTTTTTGTCCATCTGGCTTGAAGAGTATATGCACTCTTTTAAAGAGCGTGAACAAACTAAAAAAACGAATATAATTTTATTTTTACAAGCATTTTGCTATAAAATATATTTTCTTGTTTTTCTTATTATTTTAACTTTTTCTTCCTTATTTTTTTTCTTTTTTCTTTCTTCCTTCTTCTTCAAATATTCATAGTCATTTTCATTGTAGCTTCTCACTTTCAATGTCACTTTTTACCACAACTCTACCTCCCTTTTTTTCTACTATTAGTTTAACTCTTCTTTTTTTTTTATGACAAGGGAAACTCGCAGCCGCTACCCTTTGGGTGCGCACAGGGTAAAACCCTCGCTCCTATGCAATAGCTCGCAAACCACATAGGAGAGGTAACCCGCACTAGGCAAGCCCGGTGCGACGAGCTCGACCCAGAAGGCAAACTCCTTACTTTCTCTGGCAAGGGGTTTCGAACTTGAGACCTCCAACATGAAAGTCCCAAGTTCAAACCACTGGGCCACCCCGAAGGGTAATAGTTTAACTCTCTTCAATTTTAAAATTTTATATCTAAATATTTTATTACATTTCGAACAATTTGATAAACCCATTAGATTTCAAGATGATTAGTAGGTATTATTTAGTTTTTTTATCCAAATTTCAATTAAACTTTTTCAATTTTCGGAGAATTATGATTCTTTCAAAATTATCATTTCTATTTTTGAAGTTATATGAAAATGAGATAAATTAATTGATGATACCTTCAAAATTTTGATTTTTCTTAGAAAAATAAATTAATTAAGGTGTCTTTTTGAAAATTTGAAACAACTTCAAGTGTCACTTTATGTCTTTTCTCATAATTTAAAGACAAATCAAGTATTGCTAATTTTTAAATTAAGTATAAGCAATATAGAAAGACAAGCTTGTCATGACATATATATAAATAAATAAAAAATTACTTGAAAGTTAAGATACCCATTTTTGTTTAGTAAAGTAGTACTAGTTTTCTTAGAGAAATTTACTTCTCTATCCTATTTGATTTAAATAAGTTCATTTGATAGTTTTTAATTTATAGAAAGAAACTTTATGAAGTATTTTAATTTTTAAGTATTGTTTAATAAGATTATCAATATTTTATTCTTTCATACACAAAAAGTCAGCTCGTATTTCTACGTCTTACCTACTAAATAATTTATTTGACTCAGAATTTCGAAACTCCTCTTGATAATTATGTCAATGAAAAGGAAAATGCAAGGAATATTTACCAAAAGCAAATTAACTAACAACAATTATATTATGTAATACAAGTGGAATCCGTAAAAAATAATACTTCTGTCATTTCAAAATAAGTAATATTTTTAATTTGAATATATCTCTTAAGAAATTATTCATTCTTAAAAAGTAAAATATATTTGTATTAACTTATTCATGAAAAAGATGTAACTCAATCTTTAGTAATTTCTTTTTCACGTAAAACTCCTTCTTTAAATAAGAGAAAAATGTAAGAACATCATTAATACTTTTTTTCATAATGTGAAACAATACTTATTTTGAAACAAATGAAAAAAACTAAAACACCATCTATTTTGAAACATTGGGAGTGTGAAAATAGAAATGTTTCTGATAGATCCTTAACTTAAATAAAATATAATAAAATTATGTAAAGGGAGATACAATAATGAAGCAATCATATTAAACATAATAGAGAAAAGAACAATAATAATAATAACAACACATACTAATTAATATGATTTAATACGAGAACTTGAAGCAACGAAAATAACGAATAGTATTAAAATTGAACATAATGGAAGAAAATTGTCTGTTTGTGCTATAAAAATGATACTCCATTTGTTTCTAATTACTTGTCCATTTTTGAATTGACACATCTATTAAGAAAATAATTATTGACATAGTGAATTTATCATTTTACTCATATTAATTATCAAGTGGATGAATTAAAAATTGAATATTTTTAAAAAATCTATCTTTTTTTAAAAATAATTAATTGAGAATATAATACCTAAATTTGTTTTTATTCTTTCTAGATTTATCAAAATAAACAAGTAATTAGGAATAAAGGGAGAGGGAGTAGCTAAAATTACTAGTGACATTTCTTAATCACTTTTTAAACGTTTGACTAATAATTAAAGTGGAAATATGTAACCAACTCCGACACGCAGCTTCTCTGCAACTGTCTTGTGGGATTGTACCTTCCCAAAACAAGACTTGACACTCTAAAACAAAAATTATTCAAATATTTAGCTTATTAGATAATCTTCACATCACTATCATTAAAACATCTATACATTCCATTTTTTTTGGCCTAATTCATCAATAGTCTTTTAAAGTTGGCATTAATTTTTATTTAGACATTTTAATTAAGTTTTGTTCATTTTAGACACCTCATGTCATACTGCATTGTGTTATTTTAACACTTTTTTGACAATCAGTCAAATATATAAGGGGTGTGTAACACACTCGTCAATGACGTGTCAAAGTAACAAATTAAATAAAAACACGTGGCATATATATTAAAAATAATTTTTAAATAATAATATTTTAGTAGATAGAAGAAGTAGCCAATGACTAAATGACATGTGAAATTTTTTACACAAAAAAAAAAGAGAAGACCCAACCCCACCAAGGTCATCTTCTCCGCCCCACCCAAGGTCATCTTCTCTGCCCCACCCACTCAGATCATCTTCTCAACTATTCCCCCACCCACCCAGCGTCTTCTCCACCTCTGCCCACCCTAACCCCAACTCCTTCCCCACCCACATCGTCTTCTCCACCCCTCTACCACCACATTGTCTTTTCCAAGATTTTTCGCTGCCCTTCTTCTTTGCGACAACATTAATCGTGACTCTTCTAATGGGTTGAAATTTGTTTTTTTTTATAAATAAAATAAAAATGATTAAATTACCCTTTTACATGCTGGTATTGAGTGTATTACACTCACTATGCCATGTCAGTAAAAAGTATCAAAAGGACACAACGGGACATGCATGAGGTATCTAAAATGAACAAAACTTAGTTAAAATGTCTAAGTGAAAATTGGTACCAATTTTAGGGGGCCACCAATGAATTAAACCTATTTTTTTCAATCGCGAATCAATGAAAAATGTATACTATATATCATGATTTTTCATTCTTATTTCATTGAATCAAGTTGCTAGAGAAATGCATGGTAGGAACATTGAAGTAGCCAGTAGTGAGAAACTTTCTAAAATAAATCATATGAAAATATTATATTTTTTCTCCTTTTCACATTGATTATATCCAAATATTTATAAAAGTAGCTACTGAATATAATTTAATTAAAAAAATATTTTTTTAATAGTGACTGTTGATATATTTTAACATGTAGTAATGAGTCATTGCTCTGATTTTTAGATATTAATCTCATAGCTAAAAGATTTCCTTATACTATCGTTCTACTTTCTCCGTTTCAATTTATATTAAAGTGTTTGACGAGGGCAATGGAATTTTTTTTTTTAAAAAAAGCTCATGATTAATTACTGAAATATTGGAATGGTAATAAATCATCTAATTGAAAATAAAGTTGATATTTTAAATTTAAGTTATTGCTAATATAAAAATATATTATCTTTTAAAAATTAATTTAAAAGTTCTTTCTATCTACTTTTTCTTATCCACTAAAAAATAAATGTTCACCTAGCTTTTACCGAGATTAGTTAATCATCATTTAATTCAATGTTTTATTGACTTTAGGAATATTTTCAAAGAGTGTTATTTGTTGTTAAAAAAAATATATTGAATGCCAAACTATTATTGTTAATCAATTATTGATAAGGATCACCTTTAATATAACAACCTTTAGTTATAACGATTATAAGTGGATAAGAAAAAACGGACAGAGCGAGTAATTTACGACAATCACGTGTGGTCATTCCAAGAAAACCCACCAGAAAATCATGAGAAAAAAATAAATTCATAGTTTCACGCCGTTGCAAAAATCTTTCTTTGGAATATGATATTTTAGGGAGATGTGAGTGAGTGACAGATTTCAGAAATGCAACTTTTAGACTTAGGAAGAGTGTTAAAATTGTAAAAATATTTTCTACTCACTAAACCTAATCATTTTATTAATCAAAGTTAGGCACTTTGTAATTAACCTACTTTTTCAGTAATTATTTAACCATTTGTTGTCCTTTTAATTAAAGATTGCCTAAATACTCTAAAAATGACGTGCTTCTCACCCAACTTTCTTCGATATTATTGATTTTTTAAATAATTTATTTTAACAAAAGTCATCATCACACGTCAAGATTTCACCATGCAAGAAGTAGTAAGTACCAAATTTTGTAACTTCTAGATAAATAAATAAATATAAGGCCAAACTTTGGCTTCAAAGTCCATCAACTTTGATAAAATATTGTTTTTTTACACCTCATTAGTCAAAAAATATATCATATTTTAGTATTTATTCGGTCTTGGTTAGGTAAATATTATGTATGGAATCTTTTTAATCCCTATACTTCGTTATATATAAAGTTTAGTCAATTTGAAGTAATTAAAAAAAGGGATAGTTATTCCACTGCTATCACGTAATATATATCAGCACTTTATTAAATTAGATTAGTATTTTTTTTTTTGGTTTTTCACTCGGTGTCCGGAGCTCACATTGGAGCTTCTACTAAATTCGAATCGCGCTCTGCGGGGCTCATTCGGGGTGACGCTCCCAACAAAATTTTCTCCATACCCAGGGCTCAAACTTGAGACCTCTGGTTAAGGATGAAACACTCCCACCAGTGCACCACAACCCATGTTGGTAAATTAGATTAATTAATTACCTCTGTTGGAATATGAACAAGTTTTATCCCTTTGCACATTTGTCACCTCCTCATATGATTCAACATTTAATTCAATAAAGGTAGAAAGTGCATTGCTGAATATTCACACACTCAAAAATTATTTTGTTTATTCTATATATATTCATCTTAATTATTTTATTTGTTTCTTATTACTATTTCCATCTATCGAGTTACAACATTTGTCGTTTAATATAAATGTCACAAAAAATCTTATGAAGATGTAGAGATGAAGAATTTAATTTTAGGCTGATAAATTTTTGAACAAGTGGTTCACATGATATTTTAAGTGAATCTCAAATCGAAACGAGAGGGAGACGCTTCCCACAACTTCAGCAAATCGCTTAACTCCTTGAATGTTAAAAAACTTTATAAGACATAACTCAAGTTCAAATGATACGTGACATAACACAAATTCACATTTCACATGGTATGTGTGTGTTTTAGGGTTCGATTATCGCGTAGCCTAAGGGGAAATTTGGAGAGGATTGTTGGCTCAATACGAATAATACATGTCATGTGTTTTGATTATGAAAAATATGGATCAAAGCCCAGACACACTCTCATCAATACATTGGTGGATAAAATCTCAACGAAAACGCACATTGAATCCCTAAGGAAGGTATATGTGATGACCAAGACGAAAGAAGGGCCTACAAAGACGGGTCATAGAGAAGGATTGGCGTATTTCATTGTTGACAAACTTCTGAAAAAGGATGTATATGATACCTTAAGCGAATTTTTTATTGGAATATGAGAGAGGAACATAAATAGCTTTATAAAACATAACACATGTTACATGACACATGCACTTTTGGGACCGATAATGGTGTAGCCTAAGGACAATCCATGAGGCATATTGGACCAAATTGAACAATATGTGCTATGAACTTGTATCGTAACATAAAATAAGTCGCGACGAGACGCATTTATAGTAGTTATAAGATCCAAACTCTTAACCTTATAAGTTAAAAGACTTGATTTTACCTACAAAACATAATTATCATGATAAGCAACTACTCCTTGCATGTAACAACTTTTGAGATATGAAATATGATTTGACTAATGTTACTCTATCCAAGAGGATAATTCACAATTGGCATAATCCAAAGTGTGCATAATTAATATAATCCTAATTAGTCGCATTTCATTCAATCAAATCAACTAATTAACTTAATCATTTATTACAAAAACCAACAAACAAGGTAGAATTAAGGACTTTGTTTGTGGAAGATCAATAGTACAAGTGACCACATCATTTTTTGTTTTTGCTTCTATATAAAATCCACGAGCATGATTAAGTTAAATTGATTTATTTAGTTCTTCACAATCACGATACGTTTTCAGTAAAAGAAATCTTTATTTTTACTCATAAAACATCTAAAATGTATCATTACAGGAACACTTGCAAAGCGTTATATTCTACGCCTATTTCCTTCCTAATTATTCCATATACAAGTGGACAAATATTGAGTATAAATAAACAAAACAAACGATCAATTTTTTAATTAAAATTACGTTCTTTTTTATGATGGATATTCACTCATAAACAATCAAGAATGAACAAGATAGATCTATGTTGAACAATGTGTTGCAATTATACACAACAAAACAAATGTGAAGTTTATTTAGATTCACATATATTTAGAGTTGACTAGGTCTACTAGCTAGGTAGTTAATTGTTGTTTAATAATTTGACCTATTTCTTTTGTTAATATTATGTGTAGTGAGTCTAAATAGCAATACCATGCCATGTGGGATGTCCATGTAGGATCCCACATGGCATAGGCCCATACTCATTCTTTTTGCTCTTTGACTTATCACGTGGATTTGCCATGTATATATCACGCGGTTTAATTTAATTATTAGTAATCTCGTTGACTATATTCTAAATTAAGAAATCCATAATTATGTATAATACTTATTTGTTCCTATTTAATTGTCCCAACATTTTGATTTCCTTTATCTAATTTGAATATCTTTTATTAGTTCTTGATCTCCTTGGCCCTATATATTTTTGGAGTTTAATATATTATCCCATTTAAATTTGTGAGGTCCGAAAAGGAGGACAAGCCTATGAAGAATAGAGTCGAATCTCACATTGAAATAAGAGTAGAAAGTTAGTCATCCTATAAAAATGACCGTTCAGAATCATCAATGTTTGGATTAAAAATTAAGGGACAAATCCGTGTGAGTCTAAATTTAAAGTGGACAATATCTTAACAGTTGGATTAGAACTACTACACCGTTAGTGTAAATTGCATTTCTAGAATTATATACTACAGTTAAAATGTGATTTTACTAAAATTATTTAATGGATTTAACTTATATGAACGGACACAATACACTATTTGTTCAATTTAACTTGTTGTAGAAGTTTATTACTTGCACCTTATTCTTTTAAAAACGAAGCGTAAAATTTGACTTTTTGATTATATTATCAAATATTTTTTAACTATTGAATGTTATAATAGATATATAACAGTCTATCATTAAAATATTCCAAAAAAATCGTAATCAATAATATTGTTATACAAGAGGTTTGACATTATTAACTGAGATCGCTCAATCTCCCCAAGCATATTTAGCCAAATAAGTTTAATTTGAGGGACCTTGTATTGGATCGTTTAGCATCATGTCTTAATTAATTTTGGTCATAGCTTTTATGATAAATGACAAAACCTTAGATTATTAATGTAGAAGGGACCCTTCACTAAAGTAATATAATACATGAATAGAGCAGGTCATTTTCTGATTGAAGTTGGCCCAAAAGGGCCCAACAATTACCATCTTTCGTGGAGTGTCTTGGACTAAATTAAAGAGATTATTAGAGTTTACATGATAATTAGATATAGTATAATTTATTTATTTTTCTCTTTTTCTTTAAGGATGTGTTTGGTAACGGATTTTTTTTTATTTTTTATTTATATTTGATTAATTAAAATAATATATAAAATAACAAAACAAGTGTAGACATTGTAATTTTGTTGGACTCTACAAGACGTGTTCAATTCTAGTTGTGACTCTACAATATGTGTTCAATTCTAATTTGGATTATGGGAAGCTAAACCCTAAACCCTAGTTCATGCCTATATAAAGTGTACTAAATTTCCTTAAAAGTCATCTCGAATATTCCGCAAATTGATGGAATATTCATATAGATGTCAAATCTAAATCATCCTAGTTCGAGAAACATATTGAACTCTACAAGACGTGTTCAATTCTGTCACTTTAAAATTTGTTGCAAACAACAAAGTCCGTAAAAATCAGAAACATATGGCTTGATTTCCAAGTTGAATAAGTAGGAAACATAGATTTCACAAATCTGAAACATATGGCTTGATATTTATTATTTACTAAATATCAGAAAATATTTTTTTAAAATTACTTATTTTTAAAAAAAAATTAGAAAACATTTTCGATTCATACCAAACACACCCTATAGTCTTCAATCAAATTTTAGATTAAAGCTGGTACGATATGATTGATTTCCGTTGGAAACAAATTAATGAGCATATCATATAGTGAATATAGTTTTTCATTAAATTGTTTTGGACCCAAAAGAAATCAATGATAGAATAGTCTTCTTCTACATGTGCTTCTGTTTGTAGCTGCTCTTTATTATTAACTATATAATAATAATCCAATAGTTTATTAGTCTTCCTTTTTTCAAGAAACTAAATAAATAAAAAAATTAGTCGTCATCAAGATTACAAATCTGTTTATCCTATTCTTTTTTAGGATCATAATTTAATTCTTTAAATTATAATATTAAAGTCTGGCTCATTTCAATTTTTAATTTATCTGTTATTAAAAATTATAATATATTATTCACACTTCAAATATACCATTCAGAACGTAAGGGTAACGTTATTGAGTCTCACATTAGTATGGAAGGATCCACATAGACCATACGAGCTAACTTTTGTTAATGTTAAATTATATTGATGATTTATTTATCTTATTTCCTTTTTATAGCTATAAGAGTGTGTCATTATAGGTAAGAAAAAAAGTGTTTAAAGTTAACAAATTTCCAAATATAGAAAGATATTATTCACTTAAAATAACAATAAAAAAATGTCATATATAATGTAACATGTAACAAGCTAATAGATACTCCTTTGAGTTTTTATGACTTCTTAACTACTAGTATTACTAAAACTATATTTATATCACCAAGTTTGACTTGTTCCTAAAATAATTGTTTATTATTTGAACCAAGCAAAATTTAATTAATCAATCAGATCATGTCTTGGCTCATTTTTAGCACTTTACCAGCAGCACTTTGCTGACCAAACTCCATAATACAAGCTTATGCTCATTAATTAGATGCAGGGGCGGCTCAACGTAAGTGAGGCCTAAAGAGAAATTGCAATTGAAGACCTAAAATCTAAATAAATTTCATATGTGTTTATTTAAAATTTATCTTTCTTACACTTTTCAAATGCAAATTATTACTTAGTATTTTTTTTATAAATAACTTCTTTGATTTTTTTTCAATTATTATTTCAGATATGATTTTATCAATTCAAACATTGAATTTTTTATTTCTCTAAGACAATCATTATATGAATTATAACATAATATAAGTAATAAGTTGACAAATTTTAAATAAATATAAGTATTAGAACACAATGGGGTCAAAGATAATAAAGTAATATAATTTTTTTAATACTTTTTATTATAAATAATCATTTTTTATAATAAAAAAAATTAACACATTGAAGGCCCCTAAAATTGGGGCCTAAGGCATATGCCTTAATTATCAAAGCATAGAGCCGGCACTGATTAGATGCTTTATACTTTCAACAAACATTAGCACACAACTCAATACAAAAGAGATGCACTTGTCACCCCTTTCAATAGTTGAATAAGTTCAAATGATCTCCATGGATATATCACTAAAGTTTGAGTGCAAATATTGAAAGTCATCTCTTTATAATAATATAATATAATAATATACTCTCTACGTCCACTTTTACTTATAACATTTCACTTTTCAAGAGTCAAACTGTATGATACTTAATGATCAACATTTTAAGGTGTATTGTCAACTTAATCATATTAAGATGGGAAGAATAGTAACTTATAACATTTCTCGTAGAATTTTTGAACATCTAAATTTTAAATATTAAAATCATTTCATTCAATTTAACTTTAAAAATCAGTCAAATTAACTCTTGAAACGTAACAAGAGTGACAAAAATAGTTTAATTTATTTACTAGTTTGTAGCTTAAGAAATGACCACTATGTCACATGACATCTTTGGACACCCCATATGAAAAGGATCTTGTTTTTTAGTAAAATAATTATAACTAGAAGAGCCCTTTTTGAGAGGGGTGTTTTAAGAATGAGTTGAGAGATCTAACCTTAGTTTAAGAATTAAGATTGTCTTAATTTTTAAGTACAACCTAAATCAGAAAGTTGCATATGCAAATGTGACTAACACCATCATCAAATCTTCAAGTACATGTTATTCAAGATACTATTTACACTTTTTACTCTAGATTATATTATTCTAAAAGTTGTTAATATAATTATTTTTCAAGACTATAACATTAACTAAGAAAAAATTTGTCCGCTTGAGCTTCACATTATCGATTTTAAATTCGAATAAAGGAGGAATTAAGGTTGAGCTAGGCTATAAGAGGAAGCAATAAAAATTGGTCAATTTATGTTAAATCCTCAGAATAAAAAATATACTCCCTACTCGGGAATTTTTTTAATAAAAAATTAGCAGCGGCCAAATTTGTAGCTAAACAAAAAAATGATCATTCTGTTAACTACAACAAATTATTTGACGACGAACTAGTGACAAATTAAAATTCATAATTAATTTAAGTATTTTTTAGTGACATAACATGTTTCGATCTTCCCTTATACGCTCTACAACTTTCACATGAGACCTAAGAACGATTTTCCTTTGCGTATATTACATAGCCCCCAACTCTATTGGGATTGAAATATATCTAGTGAATTGTTGGTGTTATTATTGTATTAAAGAATTAATTTCAATTCACTAGTGATTAACAAAGGATATTTTGAGATTTAGTGTTAATTAATCAATTAATTAGCAATTAGATTAAGACATTCTTCTTACTCTAGTCTTAACCACTCTGGCCTATAACAGGTGTTTTCTCCTTAACATGGAGCTGGCAATATCATGGCCAATTTCATTATTTTTACTATCACATGAATTGTGTACTATTTGATCAAGTAGTAGATTGTTAAATATAAATAAACATTTTTATAATTCATCATATTGCTTATATCAAATTAAAGAAAAAATATTAATTTCATCCATCCAATTTTATTTAACGAAGTTAGTTATTGCTTAAACATATTATTGTCAACTGTTCATAGTGAACCATACCATTTACAGTAATTATTAGTTCTTCAACTTAATTAAGTAGTTAATATTCAAAATAAAACATTTAATTTGACTCTAGAAGGTGTACGTTACCTTGTAATATGTAATTTGACCCAATATAAAAGGGAAGAAGGAAAACGGCAATTATGATTTGGTTATGTTCAAATTCAAATTAATTAATACTCCCGGGGTGTTCACGGGTCGGTTTGGATCGGTTATTGGTCAAAACCAAAACCAAACCAACTTAATCGGTTTTAAAATTATCAAAACCAAACCAAACCAAATATAATATACATTTATCGGTTTGGTGGTTATCGGTTTCGGTTTGGTTTGGTTCGGTTATTCGGTTATTAACCATACACAAAAATAAAAGAAACAATTCTTTCAAAATGTGAAAAAAGTGACAACAATCCATTCAAACGAAAAAATAGTTATCTATGATCTCTTTTTCAATTTACGTGACACTTTAGTTTTTAGTCAATTCCAAAATAATGATATATTTCTATATTTAGTAATAATTTAACTTTAAAATGTCCATTTACCGTTAAATGAGATGATTTGTGTTGGATTTATTTAAGAAGCCTTAAAAGAAGAGGTGTTGAGAGTAAGGGAAAAAAGGTTGTTAGTATTTCTTAATAAAAGTTAGTTATAACTAACTATTAGTTAGTTATGTAGTAACGGTCACAAATCTCTCTATATAAGGCAGACTTTGTTATTATTGAATGTAAGTTTTTTCAATTGAGTTCATACACTAATAAGAAAAATACATTGTTTCTCCCTTATCTCTTCTTCTCTTCTTCTTTCTTTAGTTCTGGGATATACTCCCAAGAACAATTTCATGGTATCAGAGCATTAGGCAAGAGCTTCTTGCTAATTCTTTCGATCCTACATTCAGAGCTTTCAATTGTGGTGTAAAGTGTAAATCAAGATCTGCGATCTGGAGAATCTCACAATGGTGAGTACAGAAACTGAAGTCGCAGCATCAACTAGTCATGGCGGGTCTCAGCCTAGTGTGATCGATTACAACCATTCCCTGTTTCTCAATCCATCAGATGTCAGTGGCGTCCAAATCATATCGTTTCAACTTACAGGTATCGAGAATTACTCAGTTTGGTATAGATCCATGCGAGTAGCCCTGTTAGGTAGAAATAAGTTAGGTATGGTAGATGGAACTTGTGCTAAAGATAAGTTTCCAAATGAATTGGGAAATCATTGGGAAAGGGTGAATGCAGTAGTACTTGCTTGGATAATGAATTCTGTGGCTAAAGAATTACTTGGAGGTATAATGTATGCCTCTGTAGCTAAATCAGTGTGGGATGATTTATATGAAAGGTTTCATAAAGTGGATGGTGTGAGAACTTTTAATCTGCATAAAAACATTGCTTCTTTGAGTCAAGAAAATATGTCTGTTTGTGTGTATTTTTCAAAACTTAAAGATTTGTGGGATGAGTTTGAAGCACTAGTGCCAGCACCAGGGTGTGATTGTGATAAGTCAAAAGAATTTGTGGTGCATCTTCAAAAACTAAAGTTGTTTCAGTTCTTGATGGGGTTGAATGAGTCATATGTTCAAGCAAGAAGTCAAATCTTGCTTATGAGTCCTTTGCCCTCAGTAAATCAAGCTTATGCTATGATCGTGAGTGATGAAAGCCATAGAGCTGGAGCTACAAGTGCTGGAGTATTGGGAGTGAGACCAGCTGCTCAGGTAAGGGAGTTTGAAATGGCTATGTACTCAAGAAGTCAGGGGCAAAGACTCAAGAAAAACTATAATGTCCAATGTGATTTCTGTAATCTAAAGGGTCACAGTAGAGAGAACTGTTGGAAGTTGAATGGATATCCTCCTAATTTTAAAACAAAGAGAAAACAAAAGTTAGAAGGAGGAGCTGCTTACAATGTGTTAGCTGGTCAAATAGTTGGACAAGATTTTCATGCCAAGTCAAGGACAGGTGATCAGGAAAACTCTGAGGTACAGGTGTCTATGATGAATCAGGTGAGCAAAGCAGCATTTACTCAAGAACAGTATAGTCAGATTCTACAGATGATCCATTCAAACAAGCCAAACAAGTCTCCTGAAGAAATTGGGTCAGCAGATGTGGCAAATGTTGCAGGTATTAGCAGTGTTTTCTTCAATTCTCCTAAATCTAAACAGTGGATCATAGATACAGGTGCTACACATCATATAGTGTCTGACTTAAGTATGCTTGATGAGACTTCTGTAGTACAGCCTGAGGGAGTTAAGAAGGTCTGTCTCCCTAATGGTGATACAGTTGTAGTATCTCATATAGGTAGAAGTTGTTTGGCCGAGGGAAATGTTGTCTCTAATGTCCTCCATATACCTCAATTCAGTTATAATCTGCTCTCAGTGTCTAAGGTAGTGAAGGAATGGCAGTGTTCAGTAAGTTTTTTCCCTGATTTCTGCGTATTTCAGGATCTTTACACTGGGAAGGTGAGAGCAATTGGAAGGATTAATGGTGGACTATATTTTTTAGCTGATCAGAGTACTAAGAAGTCAGTCAAGGGAGAAGCATTGGTTGCAAATTCTGTAGAAAAGAAGCAGCAAGCAGAGGTGGACTTGTTGCACAAGAGGTTTGGACATGTGTCTACTAATGTACTAAAGAGAATTTTGTCTGTAGAGAAGTCGTTGGACATAGATGATAGACTGAGACAATGTACTGTGTGTCCTAGTGCGAAACAAACCAGATTGTCATTTCCTTCTAGCAATATTAAAACTACTTGTTGCTTTGATCTTGTACATATGGACTTATGGGGGCCCTATAGAGTTCCCACTATGAATGGCAATAGGTACTTCTTGACAATTGTTGATGATTTCTCTAGAATGACTTGGGTCTTTTTGCTGAAATATAAGACTGATGTGTTTGTTCAGATGAAGCATTTTTTGAGTTATGTACAGACTCAGTTTAATAAAGTAGTAAAAGTGGTAAGAACAGATAATGGGTCTGAATTTGTGAATTCATTGTGCAGTAGTTTGTTTAAGAGTCTTGGGATTGTTCATCAGACATCATGTGCATACACTCCTCAGCAAAATGGAGTGGCAGAAAGAAAGCACAGACACATTTTAGAGGTAACAAGAGCATTAAGATTTCAAGGGGAGATTCCAATAAGATTCTGGGGGTATTGTGTGTTAGCAGCTGTATACATTATCAATAGACTACCAAGTTCAGTGTTACATTATCAAACTCCATATGAAAGGTTGTATGGGAAGAAGCCCAACTGTGATCATCTTCGAGTAGTGGGGTGTTTGTGTTATGCTAAGGTTCTTAATGAGCATGATAAGTTGTTAACTAGAACAAAAACTACTGTACTTATGGGTTTCTGTGATACTCAAAAAGGGTATGTCTTATATGATATAGTAAATAAGTCATTTTGTGTAAGTAGGGATGTCTCCTTTAGAGAAGATGTATTTCCATTTAAGGAGAAGAATAAGGCTTTTCAAGAGCCTCAGTGTGTGTTTCCCCTAGGTGATCAGCAGTATAGGTCAACTGACACAACTACGAGTGGTGAGACAAGTCAAGTTGCTCCTGAAATAGGTGATGAAGGTTGTGGTTCTGCAGATTCACAAGATACAGTCGTAGGCACTCAGAGTAACCAACATGAGGAGACACAAGAGGCTACTGACATAGACATGTCCCATAAGGTGCAGGGTCAGAGAAAGTCAACTAGAGATAGGAAGACACCAATTTGGATGACTGATTTTGTCTCTCTGAACATTCACAAAGAAGTACCTTATGCACTGTCTAAGTATGTGTCTTATGAGAGGCTGTCAAAAGAGTACATGGCTTGTTTAGCAGCTTCTTCTTCAGTTTCTGAACCAACCAATTACTTGGAGGCAAGTAAAGATTCAAGGTGGGTTCAGGCTATGAAAGACGAAGTAGAAGCTTTAAGTCACAACCATACTTGGGATGTGGTTGATTTACCTAAAGGCAAGAAACCTATTGGGTGTAGATGGGTGTATAAGGTAAAGTATAAGGCTTCAGGTGAGGTAGAAAGGTTTAAAGCTAGGCTGGTTGCAAAAGGGTACAATCAAAGAGAAGGTATAGATTTTAAAGAGACTTTCTCTCCCGTAGTAAAAATGAAAACAGTAAGAACTGTTCTGGCAGTAGCAGCAAAGAAAATGTGGTATGTTCATCAGATGGATGTCTATAATGCGTTTCTCAATGGAGACCTAACTGATGAGATATATATGGACTTGCCTCAGGGGTTTGCAAGCCAGGGGGAGAACAAGGTGTGTAGGCTAATCAAATCCCTATATGGTTTAAAACAGGCTCCTAGACAATGGAATACAAAGTTGTCAGAGGTATTAGTGAAGTTCAGGTTTGTTCAGAGTCGATATGATCCTTCTTTGTATGTTAAGAAGACATCTGAAGGCGTTACACTTGTGTTAGTATACGTAGATGATATGCTGGTCACTGGTGATAGTCTGAAGTTGATAGAGGAAGCCAAAACTACTTTGTCAGAGACTTTCAAGATGAAAGATTTAGGGGAGTTAAAATTTTTCCTTGGTATTGAATTTGCAAGGTCTGACAAAGGAATACTAATGCATCAAAGAAGGTATGCATTAGAACTATTGGCTGAATTGGGGTTAGGAGCAGCTAAGCCAGCTGGGGCTCCCATAGACTATAACCTAAAACTAACCTCAAAACAGTTTGATGATCATGTCAAGCACATGAAACCAGATAGTGATCCTTCGACTGATCAAAGGGCATATCAAAGGTTGGTTGGGAAACTGCTTTATTTAACAATGACCAGGCCTGATATAGCGTTTAGTGTACAAACTTTAAGTCAGTTTCTACAAAGTCCTAAAAAGTCACATATGGAAGCTGCAGTTAGAGTGGTAAGGTATGTCAAAAATCAGCCTGGGTTAGGAGTTCTTTTGTCTAGTAGTTCAGAAGAGAAGGTTAGTGCTTATTGTGATGCTGATTGGGCGTCTTGTCCACAAACTAGAAGGTCTGTAACAGGTTATTTTGTGAAGCTGGGAGATTCAATAGTTTCTTGGAAGTCAAAGAAACAGACTACAGTTTCCAGAAGCTCTGCAGAAGCAGAGTTCAGAAGTCTTGCAGCTGTTGTAGCAGAACTAGTATGGATACTAGGTTTAATGAAGGAAATTGGAAGTGAGGTAGCACTCCCAGTTTGTGTCTTCAGTGATAGCAAGTCTGCAATGCAAATAGCAGCAAATCCGGTTTATCACGAAAGGACAAAACACATTGATGTTGATTGTTATTTCATCAGGGAAAAAATTCTTCAAGGAGTTATTACTACAAGTTACATTTCAACACAAGAACAGCCAGCAGATATGCTGACTAAAGGGCTTACTAGAGTTCAACACAACTATCTTAATTCCAAGCTAGGACTATGTGATATATTCTCCCCTTCCTAGCTTGAGGGGGAGTGTTGAGAGTAAGGGAAAAAAAGGTTGTTAGTATTTCTTAATAAAAGTTAGTTATAACTAACTATTAGTTAGTTATGTAGTAACGGTCATAAATCTCCCTATATAAGGGAAACTTGTGTTATTAGTGAATGTAAGTTTTTAATTGTGTTCAGATTTTTACTAATAAGAAAACAAACTGTTTCTTCCTTCTTTCTTCTTCTTCCTCTCTTTCTCTAAGTTCTGGAACTGATTTCCAAGAACAATTTCATGGTATCAGAGCTATAGGCAAGAGCTTCTTGCTAATTCTTTCGAACCTACATTCAGAGCTTTCAATTGTGGTGTAAAGTGTAAATCAAGATCTGAGATCTGGAGAATTTCACGATGGTGAGTACAGAAACTGAAGTCGCAGCATCAACTAGTCATGGCGGGTCTCAGCCTAGTGTGATCGATTACAACCATTCCCTGTTTCTCAATCCATCAGATGTCAGTGGTGTCCAAATCATATCGTTTCAACTTACAGAGACTTTCAAGATGAAAGATTTAGGGGAGTTAAAATTTTTCCTATTTTTTTAAATAAAATCATAACCAAACCAAATACTACCGGTTTTCAAAAATCTAAAACCAAACCAAACCAAACCAAACCCAAATAAAATCGATTTTATTTTATCGGTTTGGTTTGGTTTTTCGGTTTGGATCGGTTTTTATCCAAACCGTGAGCACCCTTACTCCCTCTGTCCCTAATTACTTGTTAATTTTTCCTTTATTAGTTGTCTCTAATTACTTGTCCATTTTGACAAATCAAGAAAGGACAAAATATTTTTATCTATTATACCCTCAATTAATTACTTTGAAAAAGGTAGAACTTTTTAAAACTCTTAAGTTTTTTAATTCATCCACTTTATAATTAATAGGGGTAAAATGATAAACTCACTATGTTATCCACTTTTCTTTTTTAGTTGTCCCTAATTACTTGTCCATTTTGACAAATCAAGAAAGAACATTTTTTTACCAATTAAACCCTTAATTGATTACTTTAAAAAAGATAAAACTTCTTGAAAATCTTAAGTTTTTAATTTATCAACTTCATAATTAATAGGAGTAAAATGATAAACACACTATGTCAATAATTATCTTCTTAATAGGTGTGTCAACTCAAAAGTGGACAAGTAATTAGGAACAGAAGGAGTAATTATTTTCTTAATAAGTGTGTCACTTCAAAAGTGGACAAGTAATTAGGGACATAGAGAATAAGTTGGTAAGCACATGAGAATTTTATTTTATTTTAAACAAAAGCCTAGAATGAAGAAAAAAGAAAAAGCTTAGTCCTAGTGAGATTGAGAGTATTACTCACGGTTGGGCGAACATTAATTATCTATAACCGATGTTTACATCAAATTATACTAAAAGTATAAATATATAACATGCGTACATGGTTGACACCTTAGACGTATTTCACACTGAAATGTGGTAGGAAAAGTGACAAATTTTATGATTAAGGGAGATCTTATGCTTTTGGATTAGATAATAGTGTAGCTCGAAAAATAAATCTGTAAAATTATATGTTAGGCCAAAATGAACAATATGTACCATACGTGATATATAAAGCATGTATACCTAACGTGAACTCAAATTAGTCTAGTCAATAAAAATTTAGATATCGAATAAAGAAAAAAAAGTAGGTTTAGAAACTTGAATTAACGAGGTTATTAAGAATATGAAGTGCAATTTGAAGAAAAAAAAACATTATGTGGTGGTTAAGATGCTCTATTATTATTGGGGCACATGCTATGAACAGATAACTGCTGATTAACAAATCCTTAACCACCATTTAATTTTAATTATTTAATGCAATGAACATGATTAATTAATCAATTAGTAATTATAGTGTTGATGGAAGAATATATATATTTATATATTCATGTCCAAGTAATCCAACGCCCATATTATGCTCCATATGGGTGTTATAAATATAGATTGATTTTGTTTTTATTATTATTTAATTAAAATATTTAAATATAGTTATTTTGATGACTTTAATAAATAGGGAGGATTGTGCATGTTCCTATGACAGTTCTTTGTATCTTACCCTTTCACATCATAAAGAAGGAAAATAGCTTTTAATGAAGTTTCATCTTATAATTTTCTTATATTAAAGATAAACTTTTACAATAATCATTTGGTACGGATTGGTTAATTTTAATATTGAGTTGCTAACTTACATACAAATTAGAAAGATAATGTGTATAAAGTCTTATTTCTATTCAATGAATATAAAGAATATTTCTGATAGACCTTCAGAATCAACCGTCACATGATAACCTTTTACCAAATTGCCATATGTTATCGGCCAGTAACTTAAATGGATCCTTCAATTACATTTTATGTGAGATCTTCAAGCTCTTTAAAAAACAATAACATATAATAATATAATGAAATTTTAATGTTGTTTCAAATTAAATAGCATAGTATCTATTACTTCCATAACTGGAAGAATTTTTGTCCACTGGCATAATATAGGTTTCTTATAATTAAATTAAATTGACCAAAATAAAGTAGAATATTTGTAGGAGCTCCCACCTTTTCGCTCCGCTGGTGACTCAAACTTACAAGTTTAAGTTGGAGATAGAGGGTGTTTATCAATCTTGTCTACACCATGATATGATAAACTGAAGAATAAATATTCAATGACATTTTTAAGGAACCTCGTAATCACTATCCTTTGGGTATGCACATGGTAACTTTGCTTTTGTACAAATAAGTACAATAGCTCCCAAAACTACACAAGATAATTCTTTTTTTTTGGTTTCCGACTCAGTGTGAGTTCACATTAGATCCCCGACTAAATCTGAATTATACACTATATAGGACCTATTTGTGGATGACGCTTCCAACATAATTTTCTCCATACCCATAACTCAAACTCGAGACCTCTGATTAAGAGTATAACAATCCCACCACTACAATATAATTATTGTACTATCATCAATGGTAACTTAAAACAATAATAAAGGAGACAATTCTATAGTTGTAGATTTGTAGTCGGTTAGAGGGATATGAAAATGACACTAACATTGAAGAATATAACGGAAAGAAAATGTCTAAATAGAAAGAATTTCCTTACTATTTTGTTTTGCAGTTAAAAATAGTTAAGGGAAGAAAAATAAAATTTCCCTTTTCTTATATCTTGTGTTTGTCAAATGGACAAAGAAAGAAATCATTTTCCCTTCTCCACTCTTTTATGGAAAAAAACTAATTCATTTATTTACTTACTCCCTCCGTTCTTTATTTATAGGTCCATCTTACTAAAAAAAAATAGATGCTCCTTATTAATACTTGTCATTTCACAAAACCAATACATAAATAACACTGTTCTTCCTATTTTAATCTTGAGAGTTATTTGCCTTGAAAGTATGAATTTGACTAACATAGAAAAATAAATGATTAATTTGTGTTCATTGGTCAATTTAATTAATCAAAGTAAATTAATTTATCTTCATTTATTAAAAACTTGACTTCAAGAGAACACTAAATAAGGGTACAATAATAAATTTACCTAATTTCTTAAGGGACGTGAAATCTAAAATAGTGACATATAAATAGGAACGGAGGAAATATCAAACATACAATAGTATATTTAACCTACAATACTTTAATTTTCATAGAAATTTTAATCCTAAAATATTGATTTGAACTGATTCAATTTAGATTTGAAGATAAGTTAAATTAAACCAGATATTTATCTTCCCACCTTTTTTTTTATTAGTACAGACAAAGCATTAAAGGAGCAAGAAAAGAAGTATTTCAATGCATGTAAATTGATCACATACTGAGATCTTGTGAGATTCTTCAATCAGAAAAAAAAAATTAGCTTCATTTTTCTATCTTGAAAAAAAAAGATAGCTTCACAATAAAGTGTGCATTTACAAGGGGGGCCAAATCAATCATAGGGATATACAGTCATAAATGCAAAACAAGACACAAGATGGATATTTATATTACTAAGATCCCACTATATTATTATTCATTGAATTGAATATAAGTTATAAAAGGTCTATTTCTCTTAAAGGAAAAAAAATGCTTGTATTAATTTTTTGGTTACTTTAACTTCCAGACTTTGACACTTTGGTAGACTTGTAACACGTTTATTTTGGCTCATTAGTGCTTTGATAAATCCACTTATAAGATAAGGTCTATTATTCAATGAACTTGGATCTTGTGTTTTCTTTCCTACGTTTTTCGTTTCGAGTCGAGCCGAGGTGAAGTTTGAATTTTTAATTTATGAATTTTGAATAATAACTTTTTCTTCTATACTGCGTTTTACCATATTGTTCATGCATATTAAATTTAAAAAGTAACATAAATATAAAATTTAAGTTAAAGTTACTGAGTTCTAGTTCTATCGTACCAGTAATTCTAATTTAAACTTGGCAATAATTTGAGGAAAGCAGATACTAAAAGACTAAAGATGTAATCATATATATCTTGAACATCTATAGTAGTAGTGTTTTTATTCTCCACGTACTAGATAAAGTAAAAAAACACGTTTTTATATATATATTTCCACTATTTATAGAAGATTCCTTGAATGTCCAAAGATGTATTGTTGGAAGAAAAAAAATTATTTGAAGACTAACATACATTTTTTGATCCATGGGATAAAAAAGCAGAAAAGATGTGAGAGAAGAGGATTGAAAGATTATTTTGAAGAAATCAAGGTGGTTATGTTGATAGTCTCAAAAAATTAGGAGTGAAATGATATTTTTAATAATATGAGATATTTTATAATAAATCTTATGATTGTCCAAAATAGATAGTATATCTTTGGACTAGCTTAGCCCGTAAATTGTTATTAGAGTCAATAGTTCAACAACATGAAAGGCAAAAAGGGATTGGATCCGAGACACACACAAATGATAAATTCGGTGGCCTTAAATGTTCGATCATGCGGGTGACATGTGATAAATTTTGAAAATTAGCCAATGGAACGAGGTTATTGGCTATGGAAATTTAGTGCGACACGAGATTATTGGAGATTTGGACGAAGTCCATATTGATGCTTGAAAAGATTGGAAATTACATGTGAGATTTTAAAAAAATCATACCGTGTAACTTTAAGTCAAAACAAATAATATCATACTATATTGAGAATATAGTATGATATTCTTGTTTGAAAATTTTCTCTCCTTTTTAAACAATTCTTTTATTTTCATCAATATAATTTTATCTAGAAATATATTCTCGACCAATAATTCCTTCGCATGCATAGGAAACTCAAGAATCAAAGACGAAAATGTACAATCTTATTTTATTACTTACTTTTGTCTTAAATAATCTGTCCTCTTTTTTTTTATATGCTTTTTAAGAAAATATTAATTAAAAATTACGATAAATAATTGGACACATAGAGAATAGTAGGTCGGCTCGGCAAAACCTCAAAAAAATATTATAATAATGGAGACCACTATATTGCATTTTTAAACCTAAGAAAAATACTCCAGGTTAAAAAGGGAAAATTCACACTATATATTAAAAAAAAAAAATCTTTAGCGGCAATTAATTAATGACAATAGCTAAATTATCATTAAATATATATTTTTAGCGTCAGTTAGCACTCTCTGTGTATGTCTCTTTTAGCCTTTAGCAGCATTTGATCTAATGACACTTAATTAATGTTGGTGAAGGGTTTAGCAATTTTTATTAATGTATTTATTTATTGCCGCTAAAAGTTATTTTTGTTGTAATGTGCATGTTTTATTAATATCTCTCCGTTCACTTTTACTTATCACTATTTGACTTGGCACATCCTTTAAGAAAATAAATACTAATATATGTATTTTACCAAACTATCCCTATTAAATGACGTTTAGTTTAGGTCTTGGAAAATACTACATCAGTTCACTTTTACTTGTCATTTATACCTAAAATCGATTTTCATTTTTACTTGTCATTTTTGACATATCAAGAAAAGACATTTATTTTTTCTAGTATAAGTATTTAATGCCGAGGATAAAATATGGGAAAAATAAATTGTTTTTTCTTGATATGTCAAAAGTGACAAGTAAAAAATCGATTTTCAAAATAAATGACAAGTAAAAGTGAACGTTCAGAGAATTTAATAGTAGTGATAATTTGGTAAATGATAACTCATGTAGCTACTTTTGGGCCAACCAATTGTGCAACTAATTACCAATTGTCAAAGCATTGAGAAATGACAGCAAATAAGTCTTCAGATTGGCCCAACTAACTCTCTTATTAATAGTTTTATTTAATAATTGGAATTATCAACCAATTACCACCACCACAAAAGAATAAATCGACTGATTACTAAAGTCAACTCAAAATATAATTATTTTGTCTCACCTTTCAACTGTTAGTATAGTACTAACACAACTAACTCCTTTCTTTTTTTAGTCAGTTTAAAAAAGAATGACCTCTTTTCTTTTTGGTAACATTTACTTTTTGCTTTCCACGTGGCATGTTTAAGACCACAAGATTAAGGGCAATTTTATACATTTGACATAACTTTAATTTAGGACCACAAGATTCAAAGGTCTTCTTTATTTACTTAAACTCTGTGTCAAGTCAAACCAGGTCATTCTTTGTGAAACGGAGGGACTAATAACATTAATAAATATAATAAATGTTGATTATGGGGAACCCGAAGAGATAAATTTTTCTAGCAGAAATTTTCGTGCGACATTAATACAGATGAAGTTAGATCGAATATAATTTAAAATTTAAATTATGATCAAAATATGATATTTATCTGATAATTTAGATTAAGAAATAAAATCACGCTCTGATAATTAGACATTATGATTTATGATGATAAAATGTTTTATTCACCGTCTATAAATAATGGGACCAATTATATATGACAGTTTTTTTTTTTAGAGAAATTCAATTTTCGGATTAATTTAATTCTAGGCGGAAAAATGTGATTTTTGCTTTCTTCACAGAAGTCGAAAAAGACACATTATGCAACTCCAATATTTTAAACATTTTTAGATTGTCTGCATTATATGAAATCGAAATTAAATAAAAAGTAGAAATCAAAATTATTTAGGATCTCATATTTAATAGTTTCTTTAAATCATGTTTAAATTCATAAGGGAATTTCCCACATATCGTTTGTGGATTGGAGATTTATTCTCATTATATATTATATTGTTTATACTTCAGTATTGACAAACTCAGGTCATAGTGTACGGGGATGTTGGGTTCCCACGTGCATTGTGTATGTGATTCCTTATATACTCTTACAATAGTCATCTCATAAACTATAACCTATACGTTGAGTTGGGTCCTATTTTCGTACAAATATTACTAAATTTTAAGGAACTCATACTCGATATCCTCGATACGCATACACATGATGTTAGAATTGTGGTAGGCTAATTTGCCAACATGAAAAAATGGGGCTCAATTACTACAACCCATTCTGAAATCTGACTCAATACACTTTTATTTTCCAATATTGCTGAAAACTATATATGATTCTGCCTGCTCTGTCAAAATTCAACAAATGGACAACTTGTCTTCATTTTAGCCCAATGGATTTGTTTGTTATCCAAATAATACTCTTATCAACTTCCATTTGTTAATAACTTCTCCTTATATATTTTCTTAGTAGCTTAATTGATTAGCTACGATTTTTGACAGATGATAGATTAAGACATCCTCCGTCTCATTCAAAATAAGTGAATATTTGGGGGGTGGGTGGGTGGCATACACATATTGAAGATTAACATCTTGAATTTTGAAAATTTTATTTGTCAGACTAAATTTGAATTCACACAGACTCCATACTCAAAAGGACTTGAATTCGAGACATTTAATTAAAGATAAAGAAGTATTTACCACTTCACCACAACCGTGGTTAGCGGAGGAAGTAGTAATTGTTTGGCAATAAATGAGGCGATTAAAATTGTCTGGAACGAGAAATGCACTTTATTGGAACTTAGCCTTGTACACCTGCACCATGTACGACCCCTATTTATTATACATCAAGGGGTACTTTGATTTCTACACTCAAATTTATCTGCAAATATGAGTACTTCAAAATAAATAAATTTATCTAGTTCAAAATGAATGAATTTTCAAACGTCCAATGACAAGGAAGGGAGGTTATTTCCAATATCTAGACAGACCCTCGAGTAAATGCGTTAATATACATGTTAGAACACTTTCATTTATTCTTTCATATGACACTTATTAATCCAACATTTCACAGCCAAATATGTGGTCAAGCAATAAAACACATATTCCAAAGTTTTGATTATGGTAATATGAAATATTGAGAGGTTCATAATTAGGTGTATAAAAACCCCATTAAATCCAAGATTCCCCCAATCTTTTGCACAGTTAAATAAGTACAAATGATAAATACTAATGCAGCTGTTGGCATCTCAAAGAGACACAAAACTGTGCATTGAAAAACAAATCTTTCATTTCAAGTGTCAGATGAGCTACACAACTCATTTATGTACAATGAACTTACACTACCCCAACCACAAATATTGTCCTTTCTTCCAAACTATTATATGGACATATTCAAAAATTTAAGACCGCGAGATTCAAAACTATCACTTGGATACTTAAAACTCCGTGTCTAGTTAGACTTAAGACACTTAAATTGAGACGGAGGGAGTACCAACAAGGCACTTCCATCCAAAAGGCTAAAATATAAAGTTCTGCATTATATAGTTGGTAGGAGAAAACTCTCATCAGCCTCAATGGTGACAAAGAAGATTGTCCCATTTTTACTTTAGTAATAATACTAATAATTCACCTGGAATACAATTTCAATAATGCAAGACATGAATATTTATATCAACAAACGCGAAACGAGATGACAATAGACAAGAAGATCTGATGTTATGTACAAATAATTGAGCCAAGGGAGTCTACACAACAAGTCTAAACAGACTCAATAATGTTACAGCTGTTATGAACAAATAATTGAGCATGTAGACTTTTTCCTCCTCAACCCATACAGAATTTAATAGTTTGTTAAGCTAAATCGACACTGATGCAATGTGAGGTAAGAGGTTAGTGATTTCGATAACTACAACCCGATGAAAAATGTGGAGGACACATTTATTCATACAGTAATAACAATTTCTGGAGAGCACACACATACTTAATCAAACGACAAACTTTGGGTCTAAAGTACACACTTAAGGGAACTTAAATAAGCAATACACTTGAAACATTATTAAATTACCTCTAGAAGAGCTCTCAGTACACAACACACATTAGTTTGCACTTTGCAGACAAACTCCAATATCAAAGTGCTTTTTTAAATAGACAAGATAAAAACTTAACGAGGACATATATTACGCAAATATTAAAAAACACCATGTCGTAATCAGGTAAAGCATCTACCCATGCTGAGCTATCCAAGACCAACAACCAGCTACTGTTCATGCCTTTAAAAAGGATTCAAGTTTATGAGCTCTTCACCCGTTTTGTGTTTGCCTCGCCTAATAGTAATGCTGGATGGATAGCTTTAATCATGTGTAGATAGGCTAATTTCTGCTCCGACACTTTTCCATAGCCCTTGGGGCTGCACACATAAATGCACAAAGTCAGTGGAAGAGTAACATGTTTCCGTTTCATATCTTAGAAGCAGGAGTTGGTCGTTGCAATGTTGCAAGCAATATCAAAAATTTAACTAGAGCTGCATTACACCATAGAGTAAACACGTTCATGGATTTATAAAAAGCTTATTCATTAGTCTGCACACTTATCAGTATATGGAAATGCATTATTGGGTAACGGAACTTTTTTGGAAATCCAACCAGCTGAGTTTGTTACCCCCTTACCCCTTTTTTAGTGAGACAAAGCTGACTAACTCACATGTTTCAAACAGTAATACCGGCATAGCACTGCACATAGATTTGCAATCGCTTTCCTTTCGGTTTTGGGAGTACATTAACCATTCTCCTTCACTCTCCATCGTTCATCTCTCACAGATGCAGGTGAGCCCTATAATGCAAATGAACCTACCACCACCAACTCAAAGATGCCTAGCCTACCTTGATATCCTAAATCTTTCTATTGCCGCGTAACAAATAATAAAATGAGGCCAGTTCCATAACAAATGTAGTTCTGCCATGCAAGCGATTCTCTAATACTTAAAGTCAGCTCTTTGAAAAAATGCATCACGGTAATTCAGAGAACTTTCATGACAAACAGCTGGGGTGAGAGAATTCCTAAACCAGCATTTCATAACCTCTAACTATTTCTTCAGTAATATCTTCTAAATATCAAACTTACAAAGTAGTTTTGTTTCAAAACATAGAACGTTGTCAAGACTCACGGAAATCAAATGTTGAAACCTGATAATTCTGTGTTACAGTTTGTATATTTCTATTTTATCACCAAGTAGTTGTTTTTTTTCTTTTTTTTCCACCCTCCCGGAAGATCAATAGTGTTCCCAATGACATTCCAGCATGACTCAAACCCTCAACCTACCAATTGATGGTGGAGGTGTTCAACCACTTAAGTAAGCCTCACTCGACTTGCCAAATGGTTATGCATGTCAAAAAACAAAAATAGAGGTACAAGCCCTAAGAACAAGGTCGGGGGGAGATCAAGGAGGAGACGGTCATTCCTTTTTACATTTTGATAGTGTGGATGAAGAGGTCTAAAAATGCAGAGTGGGCTCAACAAGAGATACTCACCGAGGCCAATGGCATCTGAACCTTTCATGATCCTCAACCTCTTGCAAGTGTCAATAAACATCCTACAACATGACAATATTAGGAATCAATAAGCATGATCATCGTCAAATATACAAACAATCAAACAGAAACACCATTCAATAAGATTTATTACAAGTATAAAATAAAACTAATATATTAGAACTTGCAAAGAACAGCCCTTAATAAAAGTACTACTGGTATTTTTATATAATCCAAGGGAAAACAGTTTCAAGAAAACAATATGTTCAGGTCAATCATTGTTATAGTAAACCAACAGATTCATCGTTGCAAAAGAACAAAACAGAAGGGAGATAAAGCAAACGAGAGAGAGACAGAAAGAGGACTAACTCTCTGATCATACATGCTGAATCAAGCTGTGGAAAACTTGCAGAATCATGTTCATCATTTAAGTATTCTTTATCGGCTGTAAGATTAGAAATATCTAACAGTTACAGTGCTAATTACATGGAACAGCAGCACTAATAATGGGACACATACGAAGCAAGAGTTGAATGTCACGTGAATTATTAGGCGTTTTTCCCAAAGAAGCGCAATCGTTATTTAACATATGCTAGCAATATCTTTGAATCCTAGTTGAGTGTCAAACCAACAATGACACCAAATTCTTCTAGTTACATTTATCATCCCTTTAATCCATTGGCATTATCAAGTAATCAGATTATTAGTGGTTTTTCTATTCATGCTAGAGATAAGAAATAATAATCCATAACTGAAGGCAGCATGAATCTTGATTGATAAAAATCCTGACTACAAGCTTAACCATGGCAAATCTTTTCATACATAGCACTATACACATACAAAATGAGCCTCAAGTTTTCTGAAATGGTAAGTAGTAATGATGGCCCTCAAAATTAACTTTGCTGATTTATTAATTTAATCAGACTCCTTAAAAGCTCTATCAATCAAAAAAAAGATCTTCCTTGTAACACAAAGCCAAACCTACCTTCACATCTTTATGGAGATGATATAAGCTTTTTGCAAGAGACTGGTGAGGCACAAAATGTATTTCAGTTGACCACGCAGATATCTACTTCGGTCCAGTAAAAAATCATGAACATCATAACTTTAGCCACCTTCCCCCTGTACTCTTACTACATGGAAAGGCTTCTCAATTCAGAGAACTTAATTATGTGTCAGGTTTGAGATTTCCTCACTAATTCAGGACTTACTAGAGTATCATTGCTCTCTAAGCTTCCAGTTACACAAGAACTTGTTTAACTTCCTTAAGGTGAGGACTGACTAGTCTAATTTTATTTCTATATCTGAAGATGTGTTGTATTTACTATCAGCTGCACGAAGTCCACATGTACTACTACATCCACACCACATGCACTGAATTCTTCTTCTTTTCTCAAAGGAAAATACAGACAAACAAGAAATAGGTTGGCAGAAAATGTTGTAAACTATACAAAACAGTGCTAAAAGGGAAAGAAAAAAAAAAAGGAGTTGAATTAGCAAGAGCTTACTCCCAAGGTACATCACCAACAAGCATCCAGTCCCCATCCTTATCTTCGTAAGTGAGAACATACTCAGATCCATGAAGCAAATCCTTCAATTTGCTCTCACTTAACAAATCCTTCCCAGGAGCTCCATGAGATCCATATTGACCTGTCATAACAGGGAAGTAGCAGTAACTAGGACAATGAAAAAAATCATGAACATGTATCTTGCTATTTTAAGCCAATCACTGTAATTATGAACTAGTAAAGGCTTCAAAATAGCTAACCTATAGTAAAACAGCTGATCATTTTTTCAAGAGCAGAAGAGAGCTCCTGGTATGCAGAATAGGTTCTGAGGTCCACTTTCCTCAAATAGGGAGCACCATCCATGCTGACCTTAATGAAAAGAGCTGGTGAGCCAGCTTTTCCGTCCACCTCTTCATTGTTCTTTGAGGCAGAGGCTAGTGTGTTCTTTCTAAAAGATCGAATGGGTGGCCAACCAACAACCTGTGCCCTGAAATCAAACAAAGATCACAGATTAGACATTTTGTACAATCATTATCCAAATATCTCACTTCTTACTCCTAGCAGGAGATACTCACTTTGTAGCAGGGGCACCACTGCCTGCACGGTTTGAGGCCTCATTCACAGCAGAAGGCGCCTCAGGAACTGTACTCTGAGTATTAGCATCTTTCATTTTAGGTGGTTGCACACGTGAGGTCTCCTTTGTATCACCTGCTTTCACACCAGAAGTCGACAGAAATTTTCCCTGTAGGATAGATTCAGTAACTTCAGTTGCAGCTTTACCAAAAAATGAGTATCCTTATTAAAGAAATGATTGTTCACCTCTGAGAATCCATCCATAGCATCTGAAAATCCTCGTTTATTGCCAGTAACTACTGTTTTCTGCGATACCGAGAAAGCAGTATCTTTGGCAGGGTGCAAGGGGAAGAGCAACTTCTCATCAACCTTTGTCGAGCTCACAGGACAAGTCTCCTCGCCTCTTTCGGGAGACTGGGATCCAGGGAGACCGAGCCTGAGCTCCGTCGCCTTGAGATTTAATCCACACCCATTATTGTCCTCTGATGAGGTGGAAATATTACAGCTGTCCACCGACGAACAATCAGATAGACCCATATAGTTTCGCTCTTTAAGAGCTGATCCTTTTTTGCATATGCTTCCTAAGGAAGTCGAAGAAGCCAGTAGAGTTACATTACTCTGGCCCTCCTCCTCCCCAACACCAAGGAGCGGCGGAGACATCACAGTTACAAATCACTCTAATAATTCTGCACAGCTCATTTCAAGAAAAAGGAAATAAAGTTATTAACATAACACTATTCAAGATCAAAATCAAGTGCAACCTTCTATTATATAAAAGAAACCATTCAGAATGCTTTCAG
Source organism: Solanum tuberosum (assembly GCF_000226075.1). NCBI lineage: Eukaryota > Viridiplantae > Streptophyta > Magnoliopsida > Solanales > Solanaceae > Solanum > Solanum tuberosum. Next base: position 193,113 of record NW_006239445.1, read on the forward strand.
CATTAGGTGTTTAACATAAAAAACAGGATTAGTATGTCCTACAATCCTGGGAATTAAATTACTACGGTTTGTGTATAGATGATTCCTCAAATAGTCACTCACCTAATAGTTATAAACTCGAAAAGTCACATTCTTTATTGAAAAATTTTTGGAATCAAGAAAAAGGATGACTTTCTAAGATAACAACTCAAACTATGGGAAATCAACCCTAAGCAAAATACATAGCAAAATAGATAGCAAGGTAAACTCTTTCAAGTTTTGGAGTTAAAAAATTAGTAAGGTAATTAGCAAATACAGACATTAATGAACTAGCAGGAAAAAAAAAAGAAAAAAAAAATCCTCTCTTAAAGCAGTTACTTTTGCCCAGAAAAATTCAGCAGAAGAGAAAAGGAAAGATCATAAGCTTTTTCAAAAGGAATATTCCCCATTTAAAAAAGCAAACAGCAGGAACAAAATTAAACAAGAACCAAAAACTAAACTTCACCCAAATACCTCAAAGATTAGTTCTTTAATACAAAAACAACACCCCCAAAGACCCAAAAAAAAAAAAAGAGTTGTTACCTTCACTCCAACAAGTAAAAAAAAAACCCCAAAATCCTTCATTTTCACAAGTTACAACAAGTATATACAGCTCAAACAGGAAAAAAAACTGATTTTTAAGACAAAAAGCAAAACCAAGAATCACTCAGCAGATCTACAAAATCATATGAAACAGAGAACAGATCACCCCCAAAACCACAAACTTCCCAAAAATCAAAAACAAGAAAATTTCAAGAACATGCAAAGAAGAAAGAACCCAAAAGTCAAAATTTCAAAATTAGCTTAAAAAACAAGAAAAAGATTGCTTTTTTTTTTTTACCTGTGAGAACCAAAGTTGTAAATTTGATGTTGCAAGAGAAAACCCAAGTAACAAAAAGCTTATTTGCAGCAGTAAGAGAAGAAGGAAGAAGAAGATGATGGTGGAGTAGTGAGGCTATTTTTTGGTAGCAGAAAGAGAGAGAGAAAAAAAACTAAGGACCCTCCATTTGGCAGACAGTAACAAAAGCTTATTTGCTGTCCTATGTGAAACTCTAGGCTCATTTTAAAATTAACAAAAAGTACTTACCAAAAAGATAAAAAGAAAAACTAAAAAGACATTTAAAAAAAAGGAGGGATTTGGCTCATGATGTAATTATAATATGGGATTATAAATTTTGAATTAATTTATTTTATTTGAAAGACAAATAAATTCAGAGTTTTATCTGAATTTTTGTGAGTAATTTAAAGCGAACATATTTTATTTAGTATTTTTCTAAAATATTGAAAGTTGAATTCTCGAATTATATGATCAAACATATTTTTTGAAATCCAACTTTGAAAAGAGTAAAAAAAAAAAATTATGATCAAGTGTCTCTTTAGAATTAAATTTGAATTAATTTAAATATAAAAAATAATTGAGTTATATTTTTTCTAATAAACATGAAAATTTCGCAAGTAGTGATGACAATAAAAAAAAATTGAATTCCTTTACAATTCTAAGAGATGAGCAAATTATAGTTCATAAATAAGATATCAAATTATCATTAGGTGTCGCATTAATAAATTTAATATGTTTTTTTTAATAAAAAGTATTTTTTTTATTAGAAATTTTGAAATACATATAATTTTATACAATTTTATACGTTGGCATATGGCGATGAAAATAAAAAGAATCCCTTTATTTGATATTTTCACAATTGAAGTCAGAGTTACGTTTAGCTATACTTTTCATGAAATATAATTTAAATAAGATTATATTATTTTTAAAAATAGGATAAACTTGAAAAAGAAAAAGTGAAAAAGGTGATAACAACATTTTGGGTCTTTTTTAAATTTCAGATACATTTAAATATCTATTTGGAATTTTCATCGTCAAAAGTTGATTTTCAAATAAGATGAGAAAATAATCGGAAAAGGTTAAAAGAATGAAAAAGAATTATCATGGTCAAATGGATCTTAATATAATTTTTGCACATAGACGATCTCACCACGATGAACATCAGTCATTTTTTGCAATATTAAAAATGTTGATTTTATTTTTATACAAAGTATTAACTTATGGATCAAAATTTTATATTCTTAAAAAAGAAATTGAAATGACGATTTTCAAATCAGGTCTTCAAATTACATATTCAAATGTTAATTTAAATCATAATTTCTTTTTGTGTGCATTTGTTTTTTTAGGGTAATGGGAAAAAGGAGAGGGAAAAAAGGACGTTTTCTTTTTCATAATAATACCTTTAAAAGTGAAATTTTCATTAATTATGGGAAAGTTATAACATAAATATACTTTCTTAGCTTTTTGGATGGTCTAAAAAGAGTAAAGTTTGGATAATTTAAAGATATAGTTGTCGTGTGAGAGATTAGAATAGAAAAAGATGCATAGATTGAGGATAAATATTCTTTTAAATGATATTTTAGTGATAATTTGTTGGAAACAAGAAAAGATAATGTTTAGTAAGTTTTAGTTAAATTTTTCTAAAAATAGAATAATATAACATCTACAGTTTTTATATGAATTTAGCAAATTTCTAACTTGCACTATTGAATATACAGTATAATCAAATCCTGTTTTGTCAGTTTCCATATATTCAAATATTTTTAAAATGAAAATTTAAGTTCTGTTTTTACTATAACATAATGTTCAATTGGTTTTTGTACATAAATCTCTCATAGAAAAGAAAAACAAAAAAAAGAGATAATGTACTTTAAATTTACTTGGTATTTTAAAAATAAATAGTCTGGAGTCTATTAAAATATTAAATTTGCGTATAATTCAATCTTTTCAATCCCTACTTATTAGATGTTTTCCTTGTATAGTATTTTCAAAACAAAAAAAAATACTACTAATATTAACTCTATTAAATTGTTCTATATTTTTTAAAAGTTTTTTTTTGGGGGGAGGGGGGGGGGGGTATGAT
>NW_006239445.1:196280-232792 GCF_000226075.1 Solanum tuberosum
GGGGGGAGGGGGGGGGGGTTATGATACATAAATCCTAAAAGTTTAATTAATTAAAAGTGTGTATTTGTGGTTGTAGTCAACAATCAACCTCAAAGAAAGTTGTATTCATAGTGCTTCTAGTCAACCTTTTTTCCTTTGAAGTATTTTTTTTTTCCTTTCTGGTTCTGAAAATAGAACAAAAAAGAGAGGTTAAATATAAATTCATACCGAAAAATTTCATATGAAAAAATAAATGATTTTCAAATAAGACTAATTCATTCTCTAAGTTCAAATCAAATCTCAAATTAAGAATGAATGAGTATTTCTCATTCTATATAATATTGTGCCTTCCAATCTTGATCTGAAATATTAAATTGGAAAACGTAAATATATAAAATCTGCAACAACAACCTCTTGATAAAAACATTTCACCTTATTAGTGAGTTAAATCGATATAAATCTAAATTAATTCATCAATAAATCATATAATAAAAAACTATATTAAGATTGAAGAATCAAAATTCAGCAAAATAAAAAATAATCCATGTACAGATACAATTGACCTGACCAAAGTACACATACAAACACATACTGACACACATGTGATGAAGATGGATGATAGATCTACAAGAAAGGATCAAGAGTAGACAGGACAGACCACCCCTCCTCCTCACCCACCCCACCTAGGTCTGTTTCATGTTTCCATTTTTGTCTAATTATTTAGCCAGAAAAACAAAAAAAAAAAAAAAATTAATTAAGAAAGTTTAACCAATTATTAATGATAATGATTCTTACTCCCAATAAATATATTGGTATAACGGATAAAGTTGTTTCTCCCTTAACCAGAAGCTTCGAATTTGAGCCATAGGTATGAAAAATGTTTTTGATAAGGAACACTTCCCATAGAATGAAACCTTATGTGGTGTGAATTCAAAAAAGTCGAAATTGCGAATGCCGAACATCGAATAAAAAATAAAATAATGATTTTTTTATTTTTAGAGGTCTATCAAAAATAATTTTGATTTACTCAAAATAAAGATAAGATATTTATATACTTTATCCTTCGTAAATTTCATTTGTGAAACTATACTATATTATTGTTATATAGTATAGTATAGTTTTCCAAACATCTTATTTCCAATCCACCAAAATGTTTTAAACTTTTTTAGCGTTATTTCAACCTTTCTTTTTCACCCCTCAAGAAAAATTACAACCCTTGTATGATTAAAAAATAAATTCCAATAGGGAAAAAACAAAAGGACAAATAATTTTGTGGAGGAGTAGAGCTAAAAAAGGAGCATAATAATAATTATGAGTAGACAAAGAAAAGCAGGCCTCTCTATGGTCAATCCAACAATTTTCAACTACTCCACTCATTACTTCTCCTCTTTATCATTAAAAAAATAAAATATTACTATACTATTTCTATTTTATATCACATGCTCCATTATTATCAAAAATAGTTAAAATGACTAAAAATAAATATTGAATAATGTGTATTAATAATATTAAATTAGTTTGTGTTATGCATTTTTCATTTGTTTGATTTATTTTGTTAAATGAATAGGGTTGTAGTAAACTCGAAATAATACTAAACATAGTGTTTTAGAATTTTAAAAAATAGTATTAATATTACTTTTGTTATAACTTACTAAAATGTACAATTAATACATTTATTAGTTATACATAAAATGAATCAGTACTAAACAAAGAATTAAAGAATACTAAAACTAATATCAATACATTTTTTTCTAATAATTTGACATATGTTTTTTTCGTTAAAGGAAATATGGATTATATACTACATAGAGAATGAGATATATAGTGTCATATGGTAATTTTTTATATGTATAAATTACAAATTGAAAGATGAAAACAAGGTCATTTTGGTTGTGTTGTTTGTTTTATCCTTGTACAAGTTACCTCCATGTCAAATTGTATGGGCCAAAAGTACAATTTTGACATTTCATCGTATCAAAAGATAACACGTGTCTAATTTAGTATCGCTTAATTTAGGTAATAAGTTTTAAAATGTAGTTTATCAAGCCGCAACACGGATAAAGCTCATCAATAATCATATTTTTGAGAATCTGAGATTATCTCTCACAATTGAATGGAACGATTTCAACAAGCAGATCATGTTCATTGATGACGGAACTCACACAACATGTTATCTAGAGTTCAATTTATAAGAATATATATTCCTTCCATTCCCTTACTTTATTCTATCGAATTTTTATCACAAATATTCCACTTTATTAATTTCAAAATTGCAATTTAAATTCTTAAAAATTTAAAATCTAGTAATTCTGCTAATGATTGTCGATCAATTATGTGCGAAGCAACCAAATAAAATTCATTTTATATTTTTTACTCGTCTATTATTCTTGATTATAGCTTTGATAATATTTAATTTAGCATGAAGAATATATTGTTTGATTATTATAACTCGTGTCTCCTTCAATCACTAAAATAAATTCAATTGTTACTTTAAATCTCATATTTAGTGGTAAAAAATCAAATCCATTGGCTTAATGTATAGTTTAATTACCCATTGATGTTGAATCCAAATCCACTTTGCACATCCTTTCAATACAACAATTATTTTACGCATGAAACGTTTCATGAAATTTGTTTAAATATTTTTTTGTCACCTCTCAAATACTTTTTTAAAATTAAAAAAATCTTACTCAAACATCTTATCTCTTTAATATATATATATAATTTTTTCAAAAAAAATATATTAATTTTACCTTTCAAGACATTTGGCTAAACACACAATTAAACGCATATTTAAAAACTCAATCTTTTGATGTCAAAATTACCCCTCCAATCACATCGATCCCACAGTAAAATGCAGCGCTCCAATCAAGTTAGACCCACCGACTTGGATTATGGTGTAATTGTGAGACTATTTCACCCTTAACTAAAAGTTTCAGGTTCGAATACTAGATATGGAAAAAATTATGTTAGGAACTTCACACCCAATAGGCCCTGCAGTGCATTATCCAAATTTAGTCAAAGCTCCAAACAGGCTCTAGACACTTGAAAACCAAAAAATCAAGTTAGTCCCCAACTCTAAAGGGTAAATTAGGAAGTTCACATGCTAATTTCTACTTCCTCTGTCCCTAATTACTTGTCTACTTTTAAATTAACACACCTATTAAGAAATCAATTAATGACATAGTGAGTTTACCATTTTACTCATATTAATTATGAAGTGGATGAAAAGTTCTGCATTTTTCAAAGTAAATAGTCATTTAATTGAGGGTATAATATGTAAAATAAAATTGTCATTTCTTGATTTGTCAAAATTGACAAGTAATTAGGGACAAGTATAAAAGGAAAAGTAGACAAGTAATTAGGAACAGTGAGAGTATTTATTATAATGAAGAAAAGCTAAAGAAGATCTTAAAATAGAAAAAAAAAAGATTCATGAATTTCGGCATCTTTTATGGATTTAATGGGGAAAAACATTTGAGTATTTTTTATTATAATAAAAAGAGTATATGTTTAATGATATTAATCTATTATTAGTAGAATTAAATCATTGATTAAGCCTTGTAATTCATTGACAGCGCCGCAAAATAAAAGAATAAAAATTAACTTTGAGTTGTATAGTTGGTATTGTACAACTTTTAAAACTCAATTAGCAAAACAGAATGTACTCTAACAACCCAATTGCCACCAACTTGTATAAAAATTTTGTCTATATTTTTTTTTTAAATAGGTAAAATACACTTCCCTCCATATATGTGTTTTTGATGTATATATGTATCCTTTAATTATAATTAAAAAAAAATGTAGAGATGTATGAAATTAAAGATTTTCATTGCACTCTCAAGTAAATATACAGTAATAATGATTTTTTTATTAAAATATTTATAAATATCTAAATATATCTAATAGATATACTAAGACGAAATCAAATTTTTAACCTTATGAATTTTGAATTTTATAACGATGATTTGAGTGTTAATAACATAATTCTAAATTTAATATTTGTACATGTTTTTGATAAACTTCTTAATACAAATACACTATTTTAAACAAAAATTACTATATTACTAGGTTCTATCGAATCCATACCCGAACTTCTAACTCCGTCTCTGACTATCGTGTTTCTTAACCCTAAATTACATATAGATCCTCCTACATGCTATATTCATATATACACACACTCTTCGATTCTAACAATGGCTTTTAAATATTTTTCATGCTCAATAAAAAAACAACTATTTTAACAATTCTAAATTTAATATTTATACATGTTTTTGATAAACTTCTTAATACAGATATACTATTTAAACAAAACTTACTAGGTTCGATCAAATCCATACCCAAACTTCTAACTCCGTCCCCAACTCTCGTGTTCCTTAACCCTAAATTACATATAGATCCTCCTACATGCTATATTCATATATACACACTCTCTTTGATTTTAACAGTCGCTTTTTAAATATTTTTCATGCTCAATTAAAAATAATAATGTTAAAGATATAATTAGGTCAACTTTGATACTCAATATCTACCGTTGACATTTGTTTTTGATCAAATTTTTGAAATTAAAACAACAGTTAAAATGAGATTAAAAGACTATTACATATTATATTTTAATTTTGAAAATAGTATAGTAATTTTTCATTTTTATTTAATTGAATTATTATTTTTAATTGGGGGTGGTGGGGTTTGAATGATAATAATAATATTTTTATTTTTGTGAAAAGAAAATAGTTTCGTAAGAGTTACGCAGAAGGAATTAGTTGAGAGGATAAGGAAAAAGGGGACAAAGCAAGAGTATCATGTTTATACTCCCGACAACAAAGCGCCTTTTCTTTTTCCTTTGTCCCCTTTAGACCGCGACATATAACTTCTTCCACCCACCCTACTTAAACGCGTATACTCAACCTCTTCCTCACGTAAAATCTCGATATCTCTGATTAAAAATACTTATCACTCGATCACAATTATCGTTAGTATCATTACTATAGTAATATACTATATAGCAACATGTTTGGGTATAATTTTAGAAAATATGTTTTTTCTCACCATGAAAAATATGAATAGAAGTTATAATAGGTAGATGTAGATCGATGAAGAATTAGAGGAGGTTATTACTAAACATAATTTTATATAATGAGATATGATCTTAAATAAGAAAGTATGAAAATCGAGGATCAGATTAATGGAGGTTGAATGGTGAGAATTGCACGCGCTATAAATGGGATTTGGGTGATTAATTGGGAGGGGAGAGTGGTAGTTTTAGGTATATAATTAAAAATGAATGTTTAAGAGAATTAATGATGATTAACTGCTCCCACTATCGCACGCTCGCAATGACATGGCATCATCATGCATGTCCATCATCATCATACGGCACACACACATACCATGCCTCCTACAACCTTCGTCATTCACATGTCATCATTATTCTACGTGAGATTTCGGGGTATTATATGTTAGGATTTTGTTTTAAAGTATTACTATAAATGTTTTAACTTTTTGTGAAAGGAATTTTTTTTTTTTTCTGTATTTGGTTTATTCCTTTTTAGAGGAAAAAGTTTGAAGATTTATGAATTGAATATCCATTTTCTCATAACAAGCACAATATCATCCATAATGTAGTCGTTTAGAAACTTTTGTTTATAGGAAAATTTTATTCTCTCAACAGTTTTAATATTTTTCTTTTATATTACTCTTTTCATATAATAATATTATGTTTTTAATATAAGTTTTTGTCATCCAATTTATCACTATTTGATTTATGAATTCTAAGTTTATGCATGTCATCCTAATCACTTTCGAATCCAACAAAATAGGTGTTTAGTAGTCATTATTACGATTGATCATCTAAATACTTTTGACTCATATTTGTGTGTTTTTACAAACAATTACTATATAGATAAATTGATCATATAAAATATATTTCCTCTAATCATACACATCAGCCTGAATTGAGATTGAGATGTATTCTTATCATATGTTCAAATGTTTACGCTATGCATTCCTCTATGAAATATGTTCATCCCAACATGCTCAAATTTTAGTTGAGTTGGGCAGGTTATACTATACTTAAAGTGGTCGTTTGGTTGAGAATAAGTTATTTCAGGATTAATTATTTTGGGGTTAGCTATCCTGGGATAACTTATCCCACCATGTATATGGGATAACTTGTGCTACTATGATATAAATGGTGGATAAGTTATCCCAAACATGACAACCAAACAAAATACAAAAAAAATTTCCCATCACTATTTTAGGGTAAATTAGCAAACTAGTCACAATCCCTAACTTAATTAGTAAAAACATCAACACTTTAAAATAATTATTTAAAATGTCAATATTTTAGAAAATAATTGTATCCAAATATTATTATTTGTCTTTCCTTTTTATTTCTCAAAACAGTCCAATATTGGACCAAATTCTACACCACTAACCGGTAAAAATGAAAAAAAATACATTTACTACCCATTTACACTTCTTCCTAGGCTTTAGTACCATTAAATTTATTTTCCATCTTTCACGTTTTCAAATTTTTTTTCTCTTTCATCAACTTTTCAGTTTTCACCATTGTCCCATCATTCACATTTTTTTTTCTCTTTCATCAAATTTTCTCCATTATTCAGTTATTCTCTCCCTCATTGTTGAAGGAGAACTAATTATTCAAGTTTATACCAATTATTCGGGATAAAGGTCTGAAAAATATCCCAACTTTGGTCGGATTTTGTAACACCCCAGAATTTTTTTTCGAACTAAGGCTCGAACCGTCCTTCATAGTGAGTGAGATATGGCACTTTGAAGTTAGGCTACCCAGTTAAGGAAAGTTAGCCAAAAATAGTGAGGGGAATTTTGATCTTTTCCTTACCCAATCAGATTTAATTCGTTTTTAGTAATATTTTAAGGGTCTAATCCTATTAGATTCAGTTTTATAATCCTAAAATTAGCCTAGGGTTTTAGTTGAGAGTTCAAGAAGAGAAAAGAGGAGAAAAGAGGAGATGATCAAAGTGTTCGTCGAGAGCCTTGTGTTTTGTTGCGGATTTTCGCCATGGGTTTAATCCCTAAGAGGTATGTAAGCTTCCATAGTGTTGGGCTAGTTCACCCATACGCCAATCATGTTATTTTCAGCGCAATTTCATTCTTAAAGTTGAAAGATTAGAGTTTTTGATGAGTTCTTGATAGGTTTTCTTGAAGTTCATCATAAATCTTGTTGTGTTGGGTTTTGGATGATTTCTTGAGATAAAAAGTGAGTGTTTTAAGGTATGTATTGAGTAGATTAAAGTGTACTTATGTTAAGTAATTGATTCTAAGTGATTAGAGAAGAAACTGTTCGATTTTATGTGAGTTAGGGTAAGAAAACGAGCAAAGAAGTTCGTCAGATTTTCTGGGTTGGGGGCCTGGCGCGATGCGCCTACCAGAGCGCCCCAAACCCACCTCTGAAGTTTAGGGGCTGGAGCCCCGCGCCACCCATAGCTCCAGGGTCGCCTGCCCCACCCAGTTTGTCGTCGATCACCCCGTTTGAGTTCGTTTAAAGTGCACCTTCACTCATTTTCGATTCTAACTACTCTAAGCTATTTCTAAACACCTAAAATCATTCCTAACATGATCATAACCTTGAATTCATAATTCAAATTCAAGGTAGAGTTAAGAGTTAAGTTTTGAGAATTCTTTCGAACATTCTAAGAAAGTCCATTTGAGTCCTTTTGAGGAGTCTTCTATAACTTCTAGTAACTTGTTTAAGACTCGAGCAAGTGAGTATGAGGATGAAAAGAATGTATTCATGAGTCAACCTTGTCATCATGAGATCCTCCATGTCATGAACCAAACTCTTGAATTCATAATTCACATTCAAGAGAAAGTTAAGAGTACAGTTCAAGAAAAACTTATGAGTTCAATTCTGAATCCTTTGAGATCAACTATCGATTTGAACTAAATTCTGAGAAAGTAAGTAAGAGAATGAGAAGAGTCGTATACATGAGTCCATGTTGTTATGTAGATCATCGAGTCGAGTTGTTTCATGCCCATAATTCCGCATGAACTTCGTAAGTTGAGCATCTTCCAGAGAAGTGGCATCTTCAAGTTTTAAGCCTTTAAGTGTTGAGTTTCTAAGCCCTTTTGAGAAGTATCTTTGAGTTCTTGAGTTAAGAAGTTCATGCTTATAATTCCGCATGAACCTTCTGAGTTAATCATTCTTGAAATGAGTAGTATCATTGAAGTTCTTGAGTTCCAAGTATTGAGTTCTATCTATGGTTATTGAAAACCTTGCATTGAGTCATTCATGTCCCTAATTCGGCATGAACCATATTTTAAGAAGTCTTTTACAAATGTTTTAACTTTGTTTTAAGACTTAAGCTTTGAAGTTAAGTAAATGGTAAGAGTAAAGTTTTTTATAAACGTTTTAACTTCGTTTTAAGACTCAAGTTTTCAAGTTAAGCAAAGAGTAAAGAGTTGAGTTCATTTCTCAAAAGTTATTAGGGAACTAAGTATTCCCAAAGAAGTTTATAAATGTTTTCACATTTGAGAAAGAAAGGAACTATGATTTCCAAAAGAGCCTTTGGGCTAGTTTTCAGTAAAAGGGAACATTGATTCCAAGAGAGCCTTTGGGCTAAGCTTTGAGCAATTATCTCAAAACTAAAGAAATAGGTGTTTAGAACACATATGAGCTAAAGTATATTTTGGGAGTAGTATTGAGAACCGAATTGGAGACGAGAATTCATATTAACTCAAATCTCCATAAGAACCATGTAGCCAATATGGGATTTAACGGGTCATACTTTTTAGATGATCACGTAAGTTAAACTAGTGGATCCACTAAGTTAAGTAAGGTCCTATACTTATGGCAAGGTATAGGATGGTCCTTGGCAGCGCGAGGTAAAGTGTTGTATCATCACTATAGCTCGTAAGTGATGGTTGTCGGTTAGAGAAACTCCCACATAAGTTATTGTATTTTATTTACATCAGTTTATTGTATTTTTACATACATTTCAGAGTTATGTTGTATCCTTGCATACACACGGAGTTGACAACATATTTTTAAACAGTTTGTTCTTTATATTGCACTTGTTTTAAATTGCTTTATATTGAAGTGAGTTCAGTTAAGTATTTATGAGTTGAGTATTTCAAGTCGAGTATCATATCTTTGAAGTCGAGTATCTAATATCTGAGTTAAGTGTCTTATCCTTGAGTACTTCTGAGTTGAGTAAGTTTGAGTAGTTTGGAGTATTAGAGTTGAGTACCCAGAGTCGAATAACATATCTTTTAGTTGAGTATCTTATCCTTGTGTACTTCTTAGTGGAGTAAGTTTGAGTAGTTTTGAGTATCCTTGAGTATTCATTTGAGTTGACTGAGTTGAGAAAAGGTAAGTATGCTTCTTTTTATCAAGATTCAAGCTTATGTTGATGTTTTGGAATTCCCTTTACATGCTCGTACATTCCACGTACTGAGCCATTTGGCATGCATCTTCTCATGATGCAAACACATGTATTCAGGATCATCAACAGAAGATTCGTTGATACATCCGGGAGTTCGAGTTAGCTATGGTGAGCTTTTTTGCTTTTGGAGGATTTCATTTACCTTTCAGTTATATCAGTTGTTAGGAGGTCGTGGGTCTTGTCTCGATTTTCGTCTTTATCAGTTAGAGGCTTCATAGATAGACAATAGAGTTTCAAAAGTCTTTTCATTTATTTTGTTAAATGTTTTGAAGACTAAAAATGCCTTTTTATGGCGAGTTGTATATATTTTATTATACAGTTTTCTTTTGAGTTGAAGATTTGTAAAGTTGAGTTCATGAACTTTTATTTTAGTTTTAAGCTTTTGCATGCTTAAGTTAGTCTTCCGCTTGAAGTCAGCCAGGATGAGGGTTCTCTTGGGGACCAGCAATGGTTCTCGAGTGCCCGGCCACGTCCAGGGTGTAGGCTCGGGTCGTGACAAATTTGTTGTTGCGATACTAAACTTTCATGAGGACCTATTACCTCCATAGACTATTTAATACCATATTTTTTACCTCCATGAAATATTTAATAGTGTATTTTAAAGGTATATATGTGCCCACGTAGACACATTACTATTTATAATTTTGCATTATTTTCTATGTCCACGTGGACAAATATATATGTTTAAAATACGGTATTAAATAGTCTAGGGAGGTAATAGGTCCTCATGAAAGTTTAGTATCGCAATAGCAAATTCGACCAAAGTTGGGGTAATTTTCAGACCCTTATCCCCAATTATTCTCTCCCTCATTGTTGAAGAAGAACTAATTATTCAAGTTTTCCTGTCGGGTTTCAGATCTATGTCGCCACTCTATGGATGGTTTCGAAAAGACTCCTCTTGAATCCATGGAACTTGATGAATCAATTGTCGGATTGAAGTTCTTAATTGTCCATTCATTATCAATTCTAAATAACCAAAATACAATTAATTTTATGTATTAATTATTTAGGTATTCATCCTAATTACATATGTAAAACAAATTTTTTATTTTATTTTGCTTATTCTGTATTTACAATATCACTTTGTATACCAAATAGTTTGTATTTAGATTTGATTTCGTATTCATCCTAATGGTGTACCATCAAATTTTGTATTTATATTTGATTTTGTATTCATTCTCAATTCTAAATAACCAAAATACAATTTATTTATGTTATATAGGTATCCATCCTAATTGCATTAGTAAAACAAATTTTGTATTTTATTTTGATCATTTTGTATTTTGAATATCACTCTGTATACCAGATAGTTTGTATTTAGATTTGAATTTGTATTCATCCTATTGGTGTATACAATCAGGTTTTGAATTGTATGGTCTAACTTTTCAATTGAAATGAGTATTTATCGTGCTCAGTTTGTAAAAAGAAGTTCAGAAATAAATTGTGTATTTTATTTGGCTCATTTTGTAATTTTAATATCACTTTGTATACCAACTAGTTTGTATTTAGATTTGAATTTGTATTCATCCTATTGGTGTATACAATCAGGTTTTGAATTGTATGGTCTAACTTTTCAATTGAAATGAGTATTTATCGTGCTCAGTTTGTAAAAAGAAGTTCATCCGAATACACAGAATCATATTTAAAGAAGTTCATCCGAATACATTTCAGATAAAATTATATTTTAAAAAGTTCAAACAAGTAAGGATAAAAAACTAAGGAAAATATTTTTACCTTTTTTGAAATATTTTCTTTTCAATTGAAATGAGTATTTATTGTGCTCTTTTTGTAAAAAGAAGTTCATCCGAATACACAGAATCATATTTAAAGAAGTTCATCCGAATACATTTCAGATAAAATTATATTTTAAAAAGTTCAAACAAGTAAGGATAAAAAACTAAGGAAAATATTTTTACCCTTTTTGAAATATTTTCTCCGTAAGGATAAAAAACTAAGGAAAATATTTTTACCTTTTTTGAAATATTTTCTCCCATGATTCTCTCCATTTTGTTATTAAAAAATTGTATTCTTTCAAATTAAATAAATACAATCAGCATTATAACAAACCAAAATATTGATATTTTAAATAAATATTTAAAGTGTTGACAAAGGATCCTATTAAATGCTAAAATATTATTATTTTAAAAAATTTCCCTTTATTTTTATCCCTCACACCAAACGACCCAAAGGATTTACATTACTAAAGATGTCGAAAATGAGGAATTAGACAAAAGGGGTCGACTATTTATGTATTGGGCCCCTCTTTAAATAAAGTGGTTATGTTTTTTTAAATGTTTTAAAAGTTAGAGCACTTACTAATTATAATTTTTAGCAAGGCAGAAGAGGAAATTAGAATACTTCTCTACCTATTTTGTAAATTTGTTATGCATATTTTTTATAGGTATAATACATAAATATGTCCTTTAACTTGATCTTATTTTATATTTATACCCTTCAACTTTGGGTGTACATAAATAGATACTTAAACTTGTATAAAGTTGAACAAGTAGACATATGAGTCCTATGTGGCATAATACACATAGGACACTACGTAGGACGCAAATTGTCATGTAGGATGCCACATAGGACGCGTGTGTCTATTTGTTCAATTTTATACAAGTTTAAATGCCTATTTGTGCACACTCAAAATCGAAAGACATAAATATAAAATGAGGAAAAGTTAAAGGGAATATTTATGTATATGCAATTTTTATACTATAAAAAACTTTCTTGACTATCTTAGATTATGATAAGATAGATAAAGAAAATCACTCATAATTAGGAGTATGAAATTCATTTTTTTTTATAAAAATGACGGAGAACATCTTCTTTTTTTTTTTAATGAATTTTAGTATAAATTTGAATTAATCGACCTTAAAAGCGATGAGAAATTAATAAATAGACACTTTTGGATAGACAATCAAAGTTTTAGCAACCTTAAAAGCATTAGTGAATGGAGTTCGGATTTTTACAAGTGAAATTTCATCATATTATACTAAAGTTTGTAGCAGTATTCAAAAAATAAGGGAAAATGCATAAGTACCCCCCAGCCTATGCCCAAAATTCCTGAGACACACCTAACCTTTACTAAGGTCCTATTACCCCCCCGAACTTATTTTTTAATTAATTTTTTACCACTTTTCGGCTTACGTGGCAATATAAACCAAATAGGTTGAAAGTTTTGTTCAACACGCGCCGGGCCCCACTTTTTCAACTTTCTAAAAAGTAACTTTTACACTTCCCAAAAGGTCAAAAAGCTATCCTATTATTTATAAACTGCTTTGAATTTGAAATTATAGACACTCTTATACAAATACTGTGAAAAAAATTGAACAAGGAGAATAAATTGATGCTATCTGAAAAATAAGTATACCGAATTAGATGTAAAAATCGGGCAAATTATCTGATCTTGAGAGATTTTGAAAAAAAAAATTACATTGATTTAAGCTAATAAAAGAGAAAGATCAAATCAGGGACAAAGGGAGTTGTTGGCTTGTGGCCGAGAAAGACGCCTAGAAAAAGCATACTGGCATGCAAATTTCTCTTTGTTAATTAACAGTAAAATATATTCATATATAATAATTATTTTAAATTGTAGCTATAGACACTAAATACTTATCAATGTTAGCTATATTGTGTAGTTTTTCCTATAATTATTTTGTTTGTTCAAACATGTTTTTATTTGTATGCAACCTCAATTTTTATATCAATTATGTAGAAACTTTAATAGTGAATAATTTCGATCATTATTATTAATAGAACATAAGAAGAATTATTACTCAAAATCTTTACGTTAATAAAAATATAAATTGTTGTAACTATTATTTATAGATGATTAAAAAAATAAAATTGGGAAGAAAATAGTAAGTAAAAATTACACGTTATATTAAATTATCTTTACATTAATAAAAAAAGAAATTGTTGTTAGTATTATTTGTAATATAATTAAACAAAAATAACAATGGGAAGAAAATAATAAGTAAAGATTACACGTTGTATTAAAATAATAAGTATTAAAAATTATGATAAATTTTATAATAGTCATAACAGGAATTTACGCAATAATTACTATATTAGAATACTAGAAAAATTGATAAGTTCCTCGACATCTAATCATTGATTAAAATTTAAATTATTATTTTCTTCTGCGAAAGTTTAAGAGATTAAATTAATGTTTTAAAAAATAATATTAATTATTTTCAATGATTAATAAGAAAATGTATATAGCAAGTACATGTATTATTATTACATTATTTATATCCACTCTATATTAAATCATTTTTCTATTATAGTTTGACGCAAATTTCAGAATGTAAAGAATGTTTTGGATTCGAAAAATAAATATTCAAAATATACTAACATGTCATTTAATCTTATGATATTTTACATTTCATGTGAAAAAAAATTAAATATTAATTTTTTAATATGAAAAATATTAATTTATTAATACAACATAAAAGTAATAAAGGACAATATATAAAAATATTTGAAGTATTTGATATTTTATTAAATTAAAATAATTCTAAATTAATATATAGCCGCGCAACGCGCGGGTACGTATACTAGTGAAGAACAATAATAAAGAAGAAGACAATTGAGTTAATATTTATTTTTTCCAAGTTTAATTTAACACATGACCAATTTTTATTGGTCAGTGCTGTCAAAAAGCTGCACCCACGCGCCTAAAATAGGTGAAATCACGGACTCAGCCACGTAGGCCAAAAAGTGGTAAACAATTAACTAAAAAATAAGTTCAGGGGGGTAATAGGACTTTAGTAAAGGTTAGGTGTGTCTCAGGGATTTTGGGCATAGGCTGGGGGGGTACTTATGCATTTTCCCAAAAAATAATCTTGACCTCTCGTATTCATTTTATACACATGACTTATATTTACTATATCATTAA
Source organism: Solanum tuberosum (assembly GCF_000226075.1). Classification (NCBI taxonomy): domain Eukaryota; kingdom Viridiplantae; phylum Streptophyta; class Magnoliopsida; order Solanales; family Solanaceae; genus Solanum; species Solanum tuberosum. The sequence goes on from NW_006239445.1 coordinate 210,591, forward strand.
GAATTAATGGACAAAATAATAATAGAAGAGATCATTTCCATTCAAACTATATATTATTAATGGCTTACATGATAAGTGTTAACTCACTTACTTTATGAAGCTAATTAAACTATGTTAATTGTAAAAGAGGAAATACATAATTACCCCATTAAAGTAAGATGCATTTTTGAAAAAGACACTCAAACTTTGCGGGAGTCCTAATACACCACTTAACTAAATTAATGTGAAATTATTGAACCATTTTTTGATATTTTATAGAGAGAGTGTATATCACTCGCCTGCAGAGCGTGGAAATCAAAAAAAGTAAGATTAAACTTTTCTTTTGCAATTTTTTTTATTAACTATATAAATAATCTTTATTTTACTGTTAATTTTTTTTTCTTCTCCTTCTTGAGCTTCACCATTGAAGGAGAGCTTGAAGTTTTTTTTTTTTCTTTTTTTTGCTCTCTTTTCGTTTTTCATTTAGATTGGATTTCGACGGAGAGATTTAATTGTAACTAAATAACACAATCTCAGTACATAAAATAAAATGTCTTTTCACTGACGAAAAAATCCCATTGATAACGGAAGCAACAACAGATTTGTTGTTTCATCCTCAGATTTCTTCTTCTCCTTCTTGACTGTCTGGGGTGAGAATCTCCGGAAAGGTGATGGTAACTTCAAAGATAGAATCTTCGGCGTTATTTCAATGTTTTTTTCAAATACAACCCAAGTTGATTTAGAGCAAAAATCAAAGGCAAAACACACAAAAAGAAGACTTTGATAGAAATTTTAATTTGAAAACAATAAATTTTGAAAGAGGATTTGATTTTCCAATTTTAATTTTGATTTAGTGTTGTAAATGGTGTTGTAGCAATGGCGGCCACTCCACAACGAAGAAGACCAACGGATGGGTTAAGCGAAGAAAGAAAAAATAAAGAATTAAAACTAAAAAAAAAAAGACAAATAAAAACAAAGGTTAGAAAATTATATAAAATTGACAGGTGGCAAACTATAATTAGTGTGTGCTTACACCTTCTTCTTTATAAGTGGGATTAACTGAAAAATGAGATATTTATATCACTTTTAAATTATTTAGTGGGGTACTAGGACCCTTATAAAGTTTGAGTGTCTTTTTAAAAAAAGTGTTATAGTTGAATGGGGTAATTATGTATTTCCCCATTGTAAAATAAATAAAAAATGAACTTTCAACATTTATCCATCTCGATAGGAAACACTTTTTTGAATGAGTCTTACGTGTAGGGGTAGAAGTCACGTTTTTTTTTTATTAATGGAGGTCAAAATATGAAAAGTAAACATAAGAAGTTGAAAGGGATTCAACATTAACTATATATATATTCATTGAAGAGGGTTCTGATAAACCCTTGACTACATACTAGATCCACCCCTCCCTACGTAACACAAATTCAAATTAATCAAACTTTAATATAGATATCATACACCAAAAAAACTAAACTAAAATAAAATGGAATACATATTATATATTACAAATAAAAGTAGCCCTATAGATAACTCAGTAAGTAAAGTACATGTCACTAAATGGGGCTTATGTAACATTATTATGGTGAAATATTTGCAAGGAGTGCACAAACAAAATGAAGAGAAATTAATAAAGTGGTAAGTTTGGTATGGTGGATTATATATTTATTGAGAATAGCAGAGAGACAAAGCAAAACTTTTTAGCAAAAATGAAGGGTATTTGTGGCTGACAAAACAGTATAAAGTTGCCATGTTTGCTGCATACTATAGAGAGACAAAATGAGTGAATTTTAATCTATTTTTTTTTTCTCTTCACAATCTCAAGTTATTGTCCCTTTTAGTTATGCAAAATGATAAGTAATTATTAGTGATTAGATTCAATACTATGAAATATGAAATTAGCTACGGAGTTTGTTGATAATACTTAGCTAATTCGTTGTTAAAAAGAACCTAGCTAAATGAGTTTTCTTATAATTCATCGTTAATCTGTAGCTAAATGAGATTAGCATGGAATTTTTATTGTTTAGCTACGGAATTTTATTTGTCACTAATTTCTTATTTGGCATAATATATAAATATGTCATTTAATTTGGCCTCATATCATATTTATGTCTTCCAACTTTGGATGTGCATAAGTAGGCATTTTAACTTTCAAAAGGTTGAACAAGTAGACACATTAGTCCTTCGTGGCATAATACATATAGAACACCTGTAAGATGAAAATTGTTTGATGCTACGTAGGACGCATGCATCTATTTGCTTAACTTTATAAAAGTTTAAGTGTCTACATGTGCACATTCAAAATTAGAGGGAATATGTGAGCTGATATCAAATAAAAAGACATATTTATGTATTATGCGGCCTTCTTATTTTCTAGCAATGAAAATCATTTGTTCTAAAAATAGGAATCATGTTGCGTATTTGTCAAACTTATATGCTATCTCTACCTCAATAATTTATAGGATAAGAATTGCATAGACTCTTTATCTCTCCGTCCTATTTATACGTAAAATTATATTGGATACATTGTTGCTCCGTTGAGTATTTGATTAGTAGAGCCCACCATAGTCAAGTACTCTTTGCAATATGCCTATGCATTCTAGTAGAAACTTTATAGAACTAGCACCAACAAGCAAAATAAGTACTTAAAAAATGAGATAATTTTCAAATAGCAAATAAAGAGAAAAGGTGAAGATTTCATCATCATTACATGTCATTAATTCCTCTTCTTTATCTCAAAAATATCTCCTTATATTAGACAGTTTCAATAAAAGAAAATGATTATATAAATATCTTATGTATTTAATTTATCATTTTTTGTAAAGGAACATTGTAATGATCGATCACTTTAATTATTTTTCCTTTTAAATTTTGCAAAATTATAAATAAAAAAGGATTATTAAGTTCACTACGCCGAAAGAAGCACAAGAGACAAAAGGAGATGGACATAAAATATTATGAGCAACCTAAAGCTAGAAAGGTTTAGTATGGCAGTGTGTCTATATTTTATATATATTCATTTATTTTATTTTATTTTTTTCATCCGGTGTTCGGTATCATATTGGAGCCCGATCAACTTTGAATACGCGTCAGAAAGTTTTAAATTGGAGGTAAAGCACTCCCTAACAGAAGGGACTCCGTACCCAACTGGACTCGAACTCGAGACTTCTTGATTAAGGATGAAGGAGTACTTACCACTCTATAAAAAAAATACAAAGTGAATACATTTACCTTCAAAGAATATGACATAGTGATAAGACAATTGATTTTTTAGTTAGAGGTTTTGAATTTGAGCAATATATTTTTACAAATCTTAATAAGGGGAACTTATCCTTCAAATTGGGGGCTACAAATCCAAATTAATCAGATTCTAACGTTAATACTAAACACTAGATGGGAAAAAAATAATTAAAAATCTTACTTCAGGTTAATTGAATGTTTTTAATGTTTACTATTCCCTTTATTACAACCTAGAAAAAAATGGAATTATAATATAAAGTAAGGTTTGAATTATTTGTTTTATCGTAGTTACTCCTGAACTCGATAGCCTTCATCTCTGGAACACTAAATTCTCATACCATTACTAAGAAATTCAAATATTACCAAAGAAAAATAAAAGAACCTTTTGATTTTTGTATTAGTTCACCTAATTTTTATTCAATTTCATTCAAGTTCATTTTTGTTTTTAAATCTTTTTAGAAGAAAAAAATAAGGGGTTCACCAACTACCGCATTAATTAAGAAAATTATTGAATGTGACATAGTGTTTCCCTGTATATTAAAATAAGTATATAATTATTTACAGTATATAATTATAGATATAAATGGTTCTTAGAATTAATTTGGTCAACCCAGTCACAATCCACACGTGTGTTATGCTGATAGTTGAAAGCTCCATTTCAAAAATTTGACAAGCTCAAAATTCACTCAAAAACTATATACTATGTGATTTTATTTTCTAGTTTGTCCAAACTTTTCAAATAGTATAGCACATCAACTCCCTCTTTAAATCTACTAAAAATAACACGTGGTTCTAATTCATAATTTATACATGTATATATTAGTTATTTGAAAAAGAAAAAATATGAATGAACCAATATATTAACCATAGTAGTATGTTTTATGTGAGAAGAAAAATATTAAAGCTTTATAAATTTTAAAACGTGAATAATTAACTTTACTCTAATCAGCAACCAAACAATCCTTTAATTCTATTCTTACTTACATTGGAGTTAAAATATATCCATTTTCGTGCCGCACAGAGCTCTATTTGGAAAAACACTCCCTACAATTTTTTTTGTCATACTCGGGACTCGATCTAAACTATATTCGGTTTCGCGCCACGAAGCACTCCTTACCAAATATTTTGCCAAATTCAGGGCTAGAACTCGAAACGTCTGATTAAGAGAGGAATAACCCAATCCACTGCACCACATTCTTGGGTAATATAAAAAAGGGTAATGCTAAATGGTCAAAAAAATTGGCCAGAAAATTTTAAAAGTGCATAATATCTTTTTTATTTTAAAATAAAGTGATCTTTTTTCCATTTTTTTAATTAAAAAGTATGAAAGTTAAAATGATAAAAATGTTCAAAAAGGTAAAATAACATAGGAAAAATTCCATTCTGGCCAAAAGGATTTTTCTTATCAAAAACATCATTTCTGCCTTTACAAGATAAAAAATATAACTACATACGTACTATTCTTTTCAAATTTTATTTATGACATTATACTGATTATATTGTTGCGGTATTTATGATGATGGTTTTAATTGGACACAACTTTCGGTTCTCTTCATTGAATTAGCATGGGTTTAGTGATGAGACATGATTGTTCTCTTCATGCGACAAATACATTTAATACTTTTGTCTTTCATTACCAAAAAAAGGATAGGGTAAGGCATTGCATTCATAAGTCATAACATGTCTCTTCTTAATTTACACTATGAATTATAGTACTACAATTTCCATAGTCATTTAAATTCAACTTATAATACTATTCTATACTTTATTCACATTTATTGAGTTTGACAATAAATTATAAACTTATTTTTCCATAAAGAAGATTTTTGATTTATCATGAAATATTCAATTATCAATCATCACAATTTCATCATTTATCTTTAGTTTTCATTTTAAATGATTACTCTCATAAAAAAGGGAAAAATATTTTTCCTTGACTCTAAAATATCTATTACCATTACATTAATTTTTAAGAAAATGTCGGATACTTTTTTAATTTAACAACTATTTATGTCAATTTCCCATAATTAAGAACATAAATCTGTCAATCTAGTGGGCTTGAGGGGAATGGTAGCCCAATTATGGCCAGCCCATGAGAAATGGGGATACCCTATAGACCAAAAGGGCATAGATCAATAAGATCCTATAAAAGAAAATACCCGCAGCAGAACCGGAAAGATCTTTAGTAGATTGTTTTTAGGTCCAAATCAGAAATCTTCCTTACGCCTACAAGCAAAAGTCTCCTAGGATTTCGCAAGGGAAAGGTAGCCCCTGGGATACGTTACGACAAAAAATAGGAAGGTGCCTCTGGCAGATTGCCCTTTCTTTTTCTTTCCTGAGCTAGATAACCGTTAATGAAATATCCGAGGCGTTTCTGCTTTGTGGAGTCAACTCATCCTTCCCGAAGCGGAACCCACATATAAATTAGTGTATACATATGCACTTACAGTTACGGATACAGTAGGCGCAATTGGAGCACTACATAAAATGGAGCTGTTGTGTTTACAACAGTGACCCAAATTAAGCCAAAAGTTCAACAGAAATGGTTATGTTAAACAAATAGCACTTATTAGCAACTTTTTGGCCATGTCTTTGAAAAATAGTCACAATTACTTGAAATTCCATGGCAGTGAATGCACAAAATTTAAATAATTGATTAAACTTTAAATAGTAGGTGTAAGTGGTTAGCATTGGCATTTATAAGAAGCTAAGTCATGAAACGTGGGTTCCAAATTTAAATTGGACTTGCATATAATCCTGTGAATTGGGCCTTCATCAAAATGAAAGATTGGGCCAATTACTATCGTTAATTGGGTTGAATTGAGTTTGATTAAAATGAGCTAGTAATCATAGTAATGGGGTCCTAATTTAATCCGCTCAATTGTTACTAAGTTTTCATTTCTTTGTTATTCTTTTATAAATATTTCGTAAGTAAATAAATTATTTTCTAACATATCAAATAATATATATATATATATATATATATATATATATATCTTTTTGAAAATATGTTTCATAAGATTTCTCATTAATCTATTTGAATTATATATTAGCCCAACTTTTCATGGACTGAAATGAGCTAAGCAAATAAATAGATAGGTCATTGATCAGGCTGAACTTAATCAAATTGAGCGAATCATATTTTTATGGGCTAATTTTGCTAGTTCTACTTTCATACATGTGTTGGGCCCCCCCAAAGGTAAAGCAAGCAATGGTAAAATAGTGTTCTCACAGTTTTGTTTTATATATCTAAATTTGAATTAAAATGAAATTTAAAAACGTAAAGAATATTTTTAAACTGATAATCTTAAAATTAAATATGTAAATCTACTAAAATTCAATTTAAATCTTGTAATTTTAAGTACACACGCCGTTTATTTTCTCTATTTTTAAAAATACTCATCGTCATTGATAATACATTAAGATATATATGTTATTTATTATTTTGAAAAAAATACAAAGTCTATTGTGAACAAATAAAAATCGAGGAAGTATTACTCGTGAGGAGACAGAAAGGAAGTGTTTTTTCTGTTGTAAGTTGTAGGAAATTTCTCAGAACTTTCTAGGGCCAAGGGATTTAACCAAGAAAATATACTCTCTCCAATAATTGTTGGGCCATCCTTGAATCACCAATGGATCCACTCCCAATATTAAAGGTAGGTAAAAATGAATTTACACTATTTATTTAGGAAAAATTACGCGAATTGATAAATATTATTAGTATATTAATTAATACAATAATAGTTTCATGTAATTATGAATTTGAGGTTACAGTTTAATGAAATTTGATATGAAAAATCACATGTATTTGTATAAACCTTATTTACATATATTAATTTGTATATATTTCTATATTTGTATATGTATTAATAATTTTTTTATTATATTGTACATATCTATATGTATTTGTGTATATACAAACTTTCATTTTTGGTGTTTGGTTTTATAAATTTTTATTTTTGATTGTATATTTTTTTACTTTTTACGAATCAATTGCATAATTTCAACACTTATATACAATTACTTGTTTATCTATATTAATTGTTTATATACAATACAAATAGTTGTATATAGTATGTAACTTGTAAGGATCAATTTGTATAATTTGTTAAACAGTCAAATATACCTATGAAAATTAGCATAGCAAATGAACTATAGTTATGGAGCATAATTAGACAAGCTGTAGCTAACGATGATTATTAAATTTTCTCATTTGTTAGTTGAGAGCATTAAATAGGGAACTTAATTTAGTTAAAATTATTTTAGCATTTTCTTTACGCATATAGACTACATTATTTTTCATAGGTCAAACACACAAAATGATTTGTTTATCTAAAAAAAACATAAGTTGCTCAAGGGAAGATATTTTTATTTATTATAAACACGTACATGATTTAATTAATTCAGTTGTAGTAATTTTTTTTTTCTCTTGTAGTCATTGATGAATTGGAACAAGAACAAATTGCCAAAGGTAGATGTATATGATGAATGTGATGAACAGGGCAAAATATGTTTCATAAGATTTCTCATTAATCTATTTGAATTATATATTAGCCCAACTTTTCATGGACTGAAATGAGCTAAGCAAATAAATAGATAGGTCATTGATCAGGCTGAACTTAATCAAATTGAGCGAATCATATTTTTATGGGCTAATTTTGCTAGTTCTACTTTCATACATGTGTTGGGCCCCCCCAAAGGTAAAGCAAGCAATGGTAAAATAGTGTTCTCACAGTTTTGTTTTATATATCTAAATTTGAATTAAAATGAAATTTAAAAACGTAAAGAATATTTTTAAACTGATAATCTTAAAATTAAATATGTAAATCTACTAAAATTCAATTTAAATCTTGTAATTTTAAGTACACACGCCGTTTATTTTCTCTATTTTTAAAAATACTCATCGTCATTGATAATACATTAAGATATATATGTTATTTATTATTTTGAAAAAAATACAAAGTCTATTGTGAACAAATAAAAATCGAGGAAGTATTACTCGTGAGGAGACAGAAAGGAAGTGTTTTTTCTGTTGTAAGTTGTAGGAAATTTCTCAGAACTTTCTAGGGCCAAGGGATTTAACCAAGAAAATATACTCTCTCCAATAATTGTTGGGCCATCCTTGAATCACCAATGGATCCACTCCCAATATTAAAGGTAGGTAAAAATGAATTTACACTATTTATTTAGGAAAAATTACGCGAATTGATAAATATTATTAGTATATTAATTAATACAATAATAGTTTCATGTAATTATGAATTTGAGGTTACAGTTTAATGAAATTTGATATGAAAAATCACATGTATTTGTATAAACCTTATTTACATATATTAATTTGTATATATTTCTATATTTGTATATGTATTAATAATTTTTTTATTATATTGTACATATCTATATGTATTTGTGTATATACAAACTTTCATTTTTGGTGTTTGGTTTTATAAATTTTTATTTTTGATTGTATATTTTTTTACTTTTTACGAATCAATTGCATAATTTCAACACTTATATACAATTACTTGTTTATCTATATTAATTGTTTATATACAATACAAATAGTTGTATATAGTATGTAACTTGTAAGGATCAATTTGTATAATTTGTTAAACAGTCAAATATACCTATGAAAATTAGCATAGCAAATGAACTATAGTTATGGAGCATAATTAGACAAGCTGTAGCTAACGATGATTATTAAATTTTCTCATTTGTTAGTTGAGAGCATTAAATAGGGAACTTAATTTAGTTAAAATTATTTTAGCATTTTCTTTACGCATATAGACTACATTATTTTTCATAGGTCAAACACACAAAATGATTTGTTTATCTAAAAAAAACATAAGTTGCTCAAGGGAAGATATTTTTATTTATTATAAACACGTACATGATTTAATTAATTCAGTTGTAGTAATTTTTTTTTTCTCTTGTAGTCATTGATGAATTGGAACAAGAACAAATTGCCAAAGGTAGATGTATATGATGAATGTGATGAACAGGGCCGACTCAACAAGATCGGGGGCCTAAAGCCAAACCTTAAAGAGAGGCCCTAATATTTTGAGAATTATTTTGTTTCTCCATTCAATTTAATAATTTTATTCTTGACTTCACTTGCCAAATAAGTTTAATAATTCACTTTGTATATTATGTCCAAGGTAATGACTATAAATTTTTTCATGCTTATTCTTCAAATATGTTCTTGCATGACTGGATCGAATTTATTAATCATTTCAATTAGGCTTTAAAAATTACCGTTACTTTCTTGATAGATCTTTCCATTTGTTCCCGTAAATGCTAAATTATTTTTCCAAATAATTTTGAACATGTCAATAATTCTTGACAATACATTTTTCATTGCACTTTATCGCTATCAATTTGTTCCTGCACAACTTTATCAATTGTTTTTTTTACTGCAATCTCATTTCTAAATCAATACACGAGCTCATATTATTAATAATATGTTCATTCTTTACTTCATGGACTTTGAGCTTAATACTAAGATTTCTCCAATCATTACTACCTTCAGCTAGATACTATTACAAATAATAGAAGTTTTGCTAAATAATTTACAACAAAAACAAAAAAATTATCCAAATCTTTAGAGTAGATTAATCATTTTCTTTCATGCTTTTCTCCGTTTACCAATTTTTATATAGTGTGTTGTAGAAAAATGTCGTACGTATTTATCTTGTGGAAATTTTATATCAGTCATTCTAAATGGTCCCTTTTCTACTAATAGATCTCTGAATTTCGTATCTACATTATTCCATTGACTTGGATCATATATATTTTTAGGGATGCAACTATTTAAATTATTTAGGAGTTCTTGATATCGGAACAATGTCACATTTTCACCAACTTCTTCTAGATTTTATTCTTGGATATTATTATCATCTAAATCAATTCTAATGGTGACTTGTTCATTTGAAGAACATCCTCCAATATTTTTTTATTCAAAATATTTATGATTTGTTAAAAATCTATCAAGGGCTCTTTTTTAAGATTTATTTAATTCTTCAAGTTTTCTCTCTTTTTGCAAACTCGGAATCATGTTTTCTAGTTGACATATTAAAATTGAATAAATTTTAAGAACAATTAAAACAATTTACATATACTTAAGAATATCAACAATGAATTTTTTTTAAAGAAAAAACAATAAAACCTCTTACACGTTTTTTTTTCCAAAAAATTAATATAATTTTTTTAATAATATGTATATGTACTTTTTTATAAAATGGGGCCTCCAAAAAATATGGGTCCCAAGCGATAGCTTTAGTGGCCTAGTGGTTAAGACGGCCCTGGTGATGAAACACTCCTTTTTCATTATTTAATTATTAGAATAATAGTAATAATTAATTAATGATTAAGTGTACACGTAGTATTCTTAATTATATTTAGATGGAAGATTATATGAACAATGAAGAATGTATTTTTGGACTTATATTAGAACACAGTTTAAGCTGTCCTTTTTGGTTTGTGGTTTTTCCTATCAAAACTATGTGCTTTATCAACATCTATCATCATTTTCATTTGGAAAAATTGTACTTTGGTTTATTAATTATACAACTGCGTTTTCACATATACTCCTTCATGTGTCTAATATTAGTTCTTTTTAGGTGTAGCATCAAATGTTTTTATATTTATTATATATGTGTGAGGGATAAAAATAGCCGTAAAAAATTAATCTATGCAATTGGTTCATGTTTGAGCGGTTGAGAATTATTTTAACCCATTTTTGTTGGCAAGAAGAAGATCCATGCTTCACTAGTTTCACCATCCATCAGTAGAGTAGCAGAAAGAAAGAAAGAAAGAAAAAATAGTGAAGCAAGTCTGGGATTTCAGACATAAAAAGGGAAAGTGTTCAATCTTTTCATAGGTTCCCCTCAACATACCACGTGAAAGAAATCTAGCCATCCAAGTATATATCTGATAGATGAAATCTCAACCATTGGATGGATATGAGAAAATGGCTAGTATTCAAGGCTAGTCCCAAGAAAGCATATTTTGTGATGAAGCAAGCACGTGAGCAGCACAACATTCAGCATAGAAAGAATCATAGTTTGTTAGGTGGTTAGAGTTCTTTGTATAAGATTGGAAGAAGCTTGTGGAAAATTGCTAGAGGTTTAATTTTCCAATCACATGTTCCTATATCATACTGGGACGAGTGTGTTCTTACATCAACACATTTAATTAATATTTTTCCTTCAAAAGTCTTGAGAGGAAAAACACCCTATGAAGTTCTTTTCAATCAATTACCTTCATATTCATTTTTGAGGTCCTTTGGTTGCCTTTGTTATTGTTCAACTCTCTCTCAAGGAAGAGGAAAATTTGACCCTAGAGCTACAAAATGTGTTTTCCTAGGATATCCACAAGGGCAAAAAGGATACAAAGTTATGGATTTCAAAACTAGAAAGGTCTTTGTTTCTACGGATGTCATGTTCTATGAAAATAATTTTCCTTTTGCTGACTCTGCTTCTCTTTCATCTTCTCTTATTTTTTCATCCACTAGTCCTTATTTTGATACAACCTCAGATTTCTCTCAGGTCATTCAAAATCTCCAACATATTCCTTTTGAACACATTAATTCTGACATCTCTTATCCACAAGAGACAATTGTTACTCCACCAGAATCTACTTCCCCAGAAGATCAGGAAGGATTTCACAAAAACCAGGTTACTTACATGATTTTGTCTGTAACAGTGTCTACCTCACCAACCTCACTGATTCATGTTTCGCTTTCCATCCTCCCACTCTAGTTTTTCCTTTAATGCCTTATCTATTCCTAACCAACAATTTTTTCATTCTCTCAACTCTTACTCTGAGCCTACCAGTTATTCTCAAGCTGCAGGGCACCCAGAGTGGAAAGCTGCAATGGATGCAGAGATTGCAACTTTGCAATTAAATAACACTTGGGATATTGTAGATTTGCCCAAGGGAAAGAGAGCTTTACCTTGTAAGTGGGTATACAAGATAAACTTCTTACAGATGGATCAATAGAGAGATTTAACGTTAGACTTGTGCTGAGGGGGGACATTCAAAGGGAAGGGATTGACTATAATGAGACTTTTTCTCCTATTGTCAAAATGACAACAATCAGATGCCTCTTGGCAGTGGCAGTCAAGAAAAATTGGACAGTTTCACAATTAGATGTGAATAATGTTTTTTACATGGAACTTTGAAAGAAGAAGTTTTCATGAAATTTTTCCCTGGTCTCATTCCAACTTCATCTAATCAGGTTTGTTGACTCAAAAAATCGCTATATGGTTTAAAACAGGCTTCCCGTCAATGGTATTCTAGGCTTGCAGGTGTTCTTGCCTATAAGGGATACACAACATCTTTAAATGATTATTCTTTGTTCTCCAAGACTTCAGGAAATCTTGTCTCTATCATATATATTTATATTGACGACATTTTGCTAACATGAAATGATGTTGCTGAGATTAGAGATATTAAGTCTTTCTTAAATTCAGAATTCAGAGTAAAAGATTTAGGCGATATTAATTACTTTCTTGGTATGAAAGTTATTAGAGAAAAACAGGGATTCATTGTTTTATTTAAAAATATTAATTAGATTGGTTTTAGAGTCGCCACTTAATTTTTTAAGGAAAATTAAGAAAACTATTTTTTTCCAAAAGATTAAAAACAGAAAATCTAATAAAAAATATTTACGGGGTTGGGGGTTCATAGTAGCATCTCGGGAAGGATTTGAAAGCACCCGAAATGTCCGTTAACACGCGGTTATCCGGTATTTAACTATTTGGCTAAACTATTTTAAAATAAGAGCATACATGACTAAGTTACGAAAATAAACAGTTTGAAACTTGAAATTATTTTTTAAGGGAAAGGGAAGTACTATAAGGGCATTTACTTAAGTGAAATATAATAAATATTCCAAAGGTCAATTTAAAATTGAGTTTGTTTAATTTCAACTCAAAATGGTTTTCTTTTTGGGGATTTGAATTTTTATAACCTTAAGATTAACATCAATTAATGACAAGTGGACATGTTTGAAACAATAAAATAAGAAGGGAAACTTGGGCCCAAGTCTGGTTTTCTGTCCGCCAGGGCCAGCACTTGGGTCTATTTTCATTTTTGGGCCTTCACGTCATCTGTACATATCCTAGTCTAACATAACATAAATATCTTTCTTTTGGGGCCCAATTCCTTCACATGTCCTAAGAACTAACAAGTAATAACAAATAAGTGGACTTAGGCCCAAAATAACAAAATACGATTTTGAAGTTAAGAGTGGGCCAAGGCCCCAATCGTTTCAATTTCTCGATTTGTTGCTTCTTTCATCACTAGGACCTGTTCGTCAATTTTTAATAGGTTGACCGACTCGATAAAAGAAAAATTGGGACCTTATGGCTCTCCCAAAATGCAAAAGGGAGGCGATACGAGTCCATAATGAACTCGGATAGGTTTCACATGCAACCAAAGAGGAGGAAAGATTAGTATACTAAAAGAGAAAGTAGAACGAGGCTGGAACACTTTCTACAAATAATAACCATGAAAACAATGACTTAGACCATATTATATACATTGAATAAAACCAAGAATTAAATAGAGGAAGAACGGATCACTTCGATAATTAATACTCTCACTTAATTTGCTCACAGTAGGCACCAAAGAATACCAAAATGATGAATCAAACACTCTCAAATCAAATAAGAATTAACTACAGATTCATAAATGACTATTTTTGCTCTAAATTAAAGGGCTGAATATTCAAATAACCAACACTCATAAATAAAGAAAAGGACTAAAACTAAAGAACAAGTCGTCAAAACAAAAACCAAATATATAAATAAAAAGGAGGAGTAACTAATCTTCATATTGAAATCGATTTTAACTTCATTCTACAAGCAAGACACAAAGGATAACGAAATATGACTTTGGGAAAGAGATCAGGGTTGGAATTTAACACATAAATAAAAGAAAATGAAACCTTTAAAGCAACTCATCATTTTAAAACATTTGCTCTCAACATGATTTTGGCCAAAAGAAAGAAATTTGAATCAGGTCGCAAGTCACCGCCGAAACCCAAGTAAACGAACTCAAATAGATAACTTTATCCAAAGATCAAAATAAACACGTTAAAGTCCTACACTTAACTGAAGTAGTGAAAGTAGTCAAACACATTAGAGGAGGCTACAAAGGTCATAATTTCCTCTCTTAGTCATATTGATAGTATTTGACTAAATCATGACTAATTCCAACAACATAACTTTAAGCTAGAAAGAGAGAACTGAAAGAAATCGAATCAAGTGGCATGCTGAAACTAACCCTATATAGTCAAGTAAACATCTATACAGATAAGAGTATTAGAGATCAAACAAACACATCAGAAATCTAACCCAAAACTGGAACAGTAGAAGAAATCACAGACATTAAGAAGGGATTGCTAAGCATCAACTATATTTTGAAAAGAAAAAGATTAAGCAATAGCAGCAGCCGACTGGTAACTTAGAGATGAACGATCAACAAAATTTATACAATCAGAGAGACCTCATATCCATATTTAGAACAAACAGAACTTGAAGAAACAAACTACAATGCTAAAAAAAGACTGAATCGAATTTTTCTCATTTATGAAACATCAAACGATTCAACTACTGGTAAAAAAAATAAAAAAAATATCTAAATGAAATCACGACTCGAAGGAGAGTTTACCTCTTCCGGAGCAGCAACCTGAGACTACGAGCTTGAAGAACAGTGATTTCCCCACAAATCGAGCTTCACAGGATTCCGGCAAGCTCTAGTGAATAGTGAATGTAAAGGAGACCAAAATCTAGACTCAAGCGCGTATGACTCAAACACCTAAATTATCTGTTTTAATGTGGCTGTCTCTAACCTCTAAAGCGTAAACTATTTCTTGAATGAAAATTTGTGTTTCCTTAAGTCGAAAAATCTCGATTTCTTGCCAATGTCTCCAACCCTTAGATAACTCTTAATGCTTTCTAACAACAATTTTCTCTCACCCAAAATTTTCAACCCCCTCACAGTGAAGAAGATGAGGCTTTTTAGGGAAACACCATTTCTATGAAATTTCAACCCATTTCAGAAGAGGAAATGGCAAATCGACGCTCCGAATCAATTCCATTGTCCTTGGGCACCGACGTGGCCTCATCTCGCAGCCCCAAGGACGAAAACATGTGTTTTTGCTGCTGCTGCTGCGACTGTACTGGTCTGAAGGAACATTGGGAAGAAGACAAAAGACGTAGGGTACTGATTCATGTGTCCAAGGCGTGAACTTGCCGTGTATTTTGACGGAAAAGACGTCGTTTGGAGCCGTTGTTCATGTCGTCTGCCAGCTATTGTTAACGCGTGTATTCACTGATGAAGATGCGTCTGATGTTGTTGATGTCTGGGAATCGTACCGCTGATCTCTCTTCATTGAAGGAAGTGGGTGGGTCAGGAGATTATTAGGTTGGGTCGGCTGGGAAATGGTTATTTGGATGATGGGCTGCTGGAATTTTGGAATGCAGGGTCAAGATTTTGGTCAATTGGATGGGCTTCTGAAGATTTGTAGATAGGGTCCAAAACTTGGTCTTGCAATTTAGTTGAAAGATCACTAAAGTTGCGATTAATAGAATTGCCGAATGAATTTCGATCGTAGTCAATCGAAATTATAATCTAGCCAAATGAGTTTAGTTGGTAATTCGACTAAAACTAACAAGATGAACTAATATATATTAATTAATGAGTTTCTTAATCTTAACGAAATAAAATGATTGACTTAAGTATAACATAATTAAATTAAATAACTAATCAATTCAAAATCGTAATTACGATTTAACTAAACTAAATTAATAAAACACTTGGCTAAAAAGAAATAAATTTTTTTGATATGATTTTCAAATATTTATAAAATATATTAATAAGTATATAAGAACTATATGTTATTTTAATATTATAAAAATGACTAAAATCACTTCAAAACTTTGAAAAATATTTTATAAATTAATTATTCTAGATCATTTGCAATCTAAGAAGCTTGAAAAAATAATTTCTACCAGGGAGGGTCAAAATTGGGTGTCAACATTCATCATCACTCAACGAAAGTTTGCTTTGGATCTAATCAAAGAATTTGATTGCTCTCATATTCCCAGCATTACTTCCCCTTTGGATCCATGTATCAAATTAAAAGCAGATGATGATATAAATCCTACAATTTTTAGACATTTAATAGGGAAGATGAACTACCTGACTCATACCCGTAAAGATTTGGCATTTCTTGTATTGAAGCTCAGTCAGTTCATGCAAAGACCTTGTCGTTCCCATTTTTCTGCTGCACTTTGTGTGTTGAAATATTTATAGTTGGATCCAGGGGAAGGAATTCTTTTATCATCTAATCCTTCTTTGGCACTCTTGGCTTTTTGCGATGTCGATTGGGAATCTTGCAAGGACACTCGCAGGTCAATCAATGGTTTCTTCATCACTCTTGGTGGTTCTCCGATTTCATGAAAATCAAAGAAACAAGCTTCGATCTCTCTTTCTTCTGCTGAAGCCGAGTACCGATCAATGAGGAAGGTCACGGTTGAAATAACTTGGTTGGTTCGCTTGCTCGAGGATCTGGCCATTTCCCCTTCATTATCGGTCCCAGTCCACTCTGACAGTCAAGCCGCGATTCATATCGCCCACAACCCAGTTTTCCATGAGAGAAACAAGCATGTGGAGCTTGACTGTCATTTTGTGCGCCAACTATACATCTCGAGTCTCATATCTCTTCAGTTTACTCTCTCAAAGAATCAACTCGCCGATCTGTTCACTAAACTACTATTTGGATCTTCTCATCGTGGTATATTATCCAAGTTAGGGGTTTCGTCATTACAACTCTCATCTCTCCCCTCCAACTTGAGGGGGGATGTTGGCAAGAATAAGATCCATGCTTCACTAGATTCATTATCCATCAGTAGCAGAGAGAAAAAAGAAAAAATAGTGAAGCAAGTTTAGGGATTTCAGACATAAAAAGGGAAAGTGTTCAATCTTTTCATAGGTTCTCCTCAACATGCTACGTGAAAGAAATCTAGCCATCCAAGTATATATTTGATAGATGAAATCTCAACCATTGGATAAAGATATTTTGTGATGAAGCAAGCACGTGAGCAGCACAACATTCAGCATAGAAAGAATCACAGTTTGTTAGGTGGTTAGAGTTCTTTGTATAAAATTGGGACAATTATACAACTGAGGATTTTTCCTTTTATTTTTTTCTTTGATTATTCTGTACAAATACTTGTACAAAGAGGAAACAAAAAAAAATTAGAAGATCATCGGAAAATTTTCCACAAGCTTCTTCCAATCCTACATTTTGACTCAATCGTCTTCACTCAAAGTGATTTTTTCCGCCTTTTTATGGTTGAACGAGTAATCCATTTATTTATTAATTTAATTCATTTTGATCTGTTCAAATTTAATCAATTTCATCTCTTTAACACTCCTAATTGTAAGAATGAAATATTAATAATGCTAGACTTTTTGGCAAAAATAACATGAGCTTAAGTCAAAATGAATAGTAATCTTATATTATATTAAGAGTATTTTAGACTGATTTAGCACATCAAGTTCATCCCATAGGCAGACTTAATTTTCTTGTTTATTCACATGAAATTATTACATTAATTATCATGAAAAAAATTTATAACCATCTAAAAATCTTAGTATTACTTGTTTCCAAAAGTTACATTTCAATTCTACATAAATAATTGGGAAAATTGTCTGAAAAATACTCCAACTTTGGCCGAAATTGTTGTTACAATACCAAACTTTATGGAGGACCTTTTACCCCTCTGAACTATTTAATAGTGTATTTTAAAGGTATATATGTGCCCACGTGGACACATTACTATTTATAATTATGCATTATTTTTTATGTTCACGTGGACACATATATATCTTTAAAATACACTATTAAATAGTGCAGGGGGTAAAAAGGTCCTTTACAAAGTTTGGTATCGTAACAACAATTTTGGTCAAAGTTCGGATATATTTCAGACCCTTTTCCCTTATTCAAAACATCCAACTTTTTCCTATGCATCAAATATTTTGTTTGCCCTTATTCTATGTCCATTATTTGTGTAACACCCCGTATTCTACGTTGCCTTGTGGTATAGTTATGGACTCGGATTCCTATGCGACTAGTGACAATAGAATAGGTTTAAAGTGAGTTAGGAAAATGTGGTATTTGATGTAAGAGTCAAAGTGGTCAAGTGCGTATTGGTGTTACAGTCTTGTAAAGAAACTAAGATTGGGAAAATAGTGTAAAATAAGTGAGGTACTTGCTTGACTAGACTATGCTAGTAGGTGATACACCTACTTAGAATTAGTAGACTGCATTCTAAGTGAAAATGACAAGTAGGTGATGTACCTACTTAGAATTAGTGGACTGCATTCTAAGTGAAAAGAGCAAGTAGGTAATGCACATGCACCTACTTAGAATTAGTGGACTGCCTTTTTAAGTGAAAAGGGGAAGTAAGTGATCCACCTACTTAAAAACTTGTGGCAGAAATTAAGGAGGTGATGCACCTGCTTGCTCAAAAGTAAAGGACCATATTATTTCTCCAATTTATTAAGTGAAAACGTCCAAAAGGGACCTCTAAAGCACTCAAGCTTATCACATCTCATCCATCACTTATTTTCCAAAAAATTGCTCCCAAGGAAAGCCATTGAAGCTCCAAGAGTTTTGGTCTATAGCTTCACCATTAAAATCTGAAGCAAACCCTTTCTTCTTAAAGTACAAGTTAGTAGAACATATCACATCTTAAGGAATTCAAGTGAATAATCTGATTTAACATCAAGTTAAGGGGGAGAGGACAACCTAAACCTTGGAGAATCCAAGTCTTAGCCAGTGAGGTTTCTGTCCAGCAAGGTAAGCTGTGGAAATTTTCATCCCTCTCTTGTTCTTGCATTGTTTGTGAAAGTTTTTATGTGTTAATGAAATAAGAAGTGTTGTCTCTATATGGTGTGAGCTTGGAGGAAGGATGTGCTGGTTGGGAAAGCCATGGAGTGGAGTCCCCTTAAATTTTGATTGTGAGCTCGTTTTGAGCATCTTAAATGTAATGTTAGTTGGAAATCACAGAATGTTGATCGGAAGCCGTATGTTCATGTTGCTATTTTCACATTGTGATGCTTAAGGACAGTTTTGTGTATCGTAAAATAAGGAGGTATGGCTGGATATGTGCAGAGAAGTCATGAGAACTGGTTATAGGATAGAACATTGAAAGTGTAGTGATGCACCACTTAATTGAGTGTTGCATGAGCTTACTCTCTGCCATCCCTTTGTGTATTGTTTTCCAAACGTTATGAAGCCCGAGGAGTTTTGGAGGACCATATAAGAAAGTTGTATAGTATATGAAAAAAAATATAGGAGAATGGGTGGGAAGAACACCCTTGATGGGATCAATTACAGATTTACAACCAATTACTGTTTTGGTCTGATCAAGTAGCCCAAACTTGTTTATCAGATACTAATGCTAGTTTTATTATTTACTCCATTGTAGATAAATAATCTGAAAGGAAGACGGTTAACTCATTGTAATATCCAAAGTTGTGCATCAAGGTATGTAAGGCTATTCGATTTCCTATTTCTTTGGTATGAACCCAACACTTGTATTACAAAATGTAGGCTTTCTAAGTGTCCTTGATAGTGACTTATCCATAGTTGCAGTTCCTACTCCCTAGAGCATTAAAGTGAGTACTCTAATATGAGTTTATTAATAAATGTGCGTGCTTACTCTACCAAGTACTAGCATGCAAGGTTTAAACGTGTTTCATCGTCAAAGTACCCCTTGGCACGTATTCCCCTTATATAAATCAAAAGTGATCCTAGATTACACATGGTACAAATGTTTATATGTTGGATATACAATTTGCCCATATCAAGCCAATTTGCTTCAATTGTCTATTCCATCATATATGTCATTTTGTCACATGTTCATATGTTCCCTTTATTGGTTATTACTCCCCATTGTGTTAGACTATTATGTTACCTCACAAGATCCCTACTTGCTCTATTGTACATTTTATATGTACTTACTTGGAATATGTATACGTCCTTAAGTTGAATCTGCACATGTTCTCCCTTGGTTCCACTTTCATGTGTACCTTGTATTTGATATTAGTTAGTGAGTATTTGGCTATCATATAAAGTTCAAATCTCTTGGCTGAATGTTAAATGTCTTCACTTGATATGTGCTTCAACTTGAGAAATCAAAATGCTTATTGAGTCAGATAAGCTCCTAAGTATTACGTTGGTGTCACATCTCCTTCCCATGTCATTGTTATTATCGTAAGTCCATATTCACATGTCTTCTACTAGTGGTTCATAGTTCCAAGTCTCAACAATGATTATGACCACCAAAACAACAATCTCAAAAGAGTTATGATCATCAAAAGAATAATCTCAAAAGAGTTATGAACATCAAAACAATAATCTCAAAGATTAAAGAATCTAAGTGAAGCAATTTGTATAATTATGGGTGGCAGCCCAGGGGAAAATGCCTACATGGATCGATCCTAATTTGTATAAAAGGGTGGCAGCTCATGGGCGAAAGCCTAGCATGGGCCGATCCCAATTGGTTGAATTATGAGGACAACATCCCAGAGGTTAAATGCCTAGCATGGGTCATCCTCTTCTACCACTGATCGGCTGGTCATTTGTATCATATGCCTTATAAAGATTAGAACACACAGAAAAGTAAAGAAAAGAATGTAAGATACACGATTCTAAAAGTATAAGCAAAGGTGGTCTCTAATCCTTACCTATTTGTATTTGGTTTCACTTGAGCTCTCATTTTACATATGGTTGTATTATGCCTTACATATTCAGTACATTCTTTCGTACTGACGTCCCTTATTGGGGACACTGCATTCCATGTTGCAGGTACATGTACTCAACTAGTAGATCTCCCCCATTGAAGCACATAATACTCGGCGGTTATTGGTGAGCTCCAGGTTGATTCGGGGATTTGCCGAGTCTTTACTATGCGTATTTTGATAGTTGTACAGTCATGGATTCTAGTAAAGGCTTTGTAGACATTTTAAAACTATCATCTGTATTCATAGTTTTACCTATCACATGTATTGATTCAACTAGTCGACATGTGTTGTACATGTAGCTTCTTAGTAGCAAATCTATATGCATAGTAGTTCACTTTCTCGTCATAGGTCACTTGTAAAACATGTGTTCATATGGTACTTGTCCGCCTAACCTAGGGTGGGATGTGACAATCTGTATAGAAGCTTGACTCAATCTTAATTTAGCATCAAAGGTAAAAACTCGCACAGACTGTAAATTTCAAATTTTGTACCTCATCCCAATATAAATACTTATCTAAATGGAGCATCATATTCTTATAACTTATTGGCTTTTACCCCCAAAAAATAGAATAGTGTCTCAAAATAGGACATGGTCCTTCAATAAACACCATCATTGCTCATTAACATCCAAAAAATAATGTTACTATCACTACTTTAATTCTTAGAAACTTGCACATGCTCTAACATTCCATTCTTATAATTCCTTACAACAAACTATTATTGTAACCACTTTATTATTATCATAAAATAAAACGGCCATTTCAAAAATTTCTTCTTGATAAATGATATTATGTTTACATTTCATATTTTTATTAGCAATATTACGCTTGTAATTTCCTTATAATTTATAATATTACGCTTATCCCCCTTAAAGCAGGTTCAAATATTGGTGCGGCATCTACATATTTTGTCCGATTATCGTTGCTTTAATTTATCTTATCAAAAAGAAGTGTGGATGGAGTTTATTTTAGGCATAAAGTTCCTCTTGAACTCATTTGTCCACGTCTTTTTGTTGTCATTTTTTAGAATTTTTATTTCTCTTTAGCTGGAATTTCTCAAATAATTTGTTTTTTTCCCCTCACAAAACTAACAAAGAACGTCTCCATGAATAAAATAAAGATGCCCTTATCATCAAGAGAGTATACAGTGTTTTATATATA
>NW_006239445.1:233622-244217 GCF_000226075.1 Solanum tuberosum
TATATATATATATATATATAGTTTTTTTCCGAGGTTAACATGGGTTCGATCGATATATAATACATGTACCATAAATGCAAGTCTACCTATGGCTATACTCAACATAAACGGATTTAGAATTTAAAATTTATGAGTTCAATTTTTAAGGTTTTAAAATTTACCAGTTATTCTTCTAAGTTATAGGAATATATTCATATCTCGCTTTAAAATAATGTATTTAGACGAACCGGTATCACAAGGGTGGATCCATATATACTCTACTAACTAACATATATTGAAGTGGATTTTATAATTTAAGTACAATTTTTTGGCTAAAATTACTAGTAATTTTCTTTGGCATTAATATAAGTCATTGTTTTGGATGAGAAAAATCACAACAATCTACTACAACCTCTCACTTTGATGAGAAAAAAAGATCCTAACTTGTCAAAATACACAAATTCAAAGAATCTACCAAGTAACAAATAATAATAATTTTTAAATCAACATGGGTCGTAGTGCCATCACTGCTTCACCTTTAATCACAGGTCTTGAGTTTGATTTTTGGGTATGGGGAAAAATCCTTTTGAGGATGTCACCACCGAATGTGTCCCGCAGTGAGCAATTCGAATTTAGTTAGGACTCCAATCAGGCTTCGGACACCGAATAGAAAACCCAAAAAGAATTAAAGGAGCTTTTCCCCTCTTTTCTTCTTCTAGATTTAGTCCACATGGCTTACAGACACTTCCCTCCATATCCAGCATTTCTGAACAATGCTTGCTTTATGTCTTCTGAACTCACAACTCCACTCTGCTCCATTTCCTATCACAGTCATTTAAAAAAAAAAAACTTTAGTCAAATAACATGTCACATTAATTTGAATTCCGAACTTGTCATCCAACTCATAACTCTTTTTAGTTACTCAGCTCACAATAATATATTTACACGTACGTATTTAATAAGTTGTCCAATACAAATACATGATCTAAACAAAATTCGTTAGAACTAGTATCTAGTACGGTAGCTACGCCCCTGATCTGTAATGACCCAAATGTCATTTTTGGTAATTTTCACAAACACTTCCAAAATGACCTTCCAGTTCATTACACGATTGACTTTCACATAATTTTTTTAAAGGTGTATTGAATTTTGTACCTCAGAACAAGAAGCTTGCATTGCAAAATCACTAAATGAGCTAATTACACACTGTTGAATCTCTAGGCCTAAAGCCTCTAGTGTGGTCACTGTTGATAACAATAGACCAGGCTTCCCTGCACAACATATCTCAACTTTGGTATCAACACTTCTCCTTTCCACATCAAACTGCCAAAAAATATATATTAAAAGATTAAATCGAGACGGATTTAAATAGAACGATATTGATACTGATATAGTCCATCTTTGATTGTTGGACTTTTTTAGGTAATAAATAAATATTGTTGTTGTAACTCACCTTAGGTGAATTTCTCACAAGCATTTCATTTGGTTTTACATCTTTGAAAATGCTCATCAAGCTTAGTTGATTTGGTCCAAGTTCCATTTCTTCTTGCAAATTATTGATTTTCTCTAGTAGCTCCTTCATGTAGTCTATAGTATCCCCAAGTATTGAAGTTCTGTCCATCTATCAAGGGTAAACAAGTAAATTAACATCAGAAAAATTATAATTACAAAAAGACAAAAAAGTTACATACATGGATAGTACAAAAAAAAATGCATTGCATAATTAACCTAGTTTAATTTGGTATAACAAGTCATTGCTATTTTTATCAAGTTTACTTTTTTATTTTATTTTAATGGGGGCAGTGAAAGAAGAAAATGGAAAAAGGGATTAAAAGTTAAAAAATCAACCTTTATCACGTAAAAGTTACTAAAATTTCTCTATTTTTATCATGTTACTAATTACTACTGCACATCATTAAAAAATTTCCCTTAAAAGCTTTATAAGTGACCTGATAGAAGATGAATTACCTAAATAGTCAACCATCCAATTATTTAAAAAGGGCAGTTTGGTGCACTAAAAATTTCACTATGCGCAAGGTTCAAATCCAACCATAAGGATCTATTGTACGCAATCTTATCTTGTGTTTCTACAAGAGACTATTTTCAAGGCTTGAACGTGTGACCAGGCCTCCTAGTCATAGGACAACAACTTTACGAGTTACTTCAAGGCTCCCTTTACCCATCCAATTTCTTAAATAAAAAATAATTAATCGATATATAATATATGTATAAACTGTGTATAATTTGTTATATGAACAAAACCTACACAGTGAATCTGACCGGCTATTTGGGTAAAAATTCTCAAAAAATAAATAAATGAAAAAGGAAGGTCTAATTAAGCTAATTACCTTGCTAATCTTTGGAACTACTGATCTAAGCATAGAGAGTCTATCATTAAGCCTTTTCCTTCTTCTTCTCTCAGCCATTAAATTTTTTGAAGGTTGACCATCTATTTTCTTTGATTTTGACTTTCTAATTTCTGGACAGAAACCAATATTAAAATTTGAAGCTCCACCACCACTTCCTCCTGCACCTTCACACACTTGATTTTCCTCCAATTTACAAGGAATAACAACATTATTACAATTATTATTCCCCATTTCCAAATTTTGGAAACTATAGTTCCCCATTTCATCATCCAAAATTGATGAAAAATCTTCTTGAGAAGGAAATGAAGATGGTGGAGACAATTCATCACAAAGTGGACTATAAAATGAAGTACCACAATTTATCAAACTTTGTTGGTCAAATGGCAAATTACATGAATACCCTTCAAAGGAATTAGAAGTAGTAGAACAAGGAAGTGGAATATTATCATAGTTGAGGACATTGTTGTAAAAATCATGACACATTTCCATAGGGACTACATTTGTAGTATCCCATGACTCACTTCTTAGAGATAATAATTCTTCTAAGAAGCCATTCTCATTGTAATACTCCATTTTTTTTCTATGGAGTTTTGTTGGAAGAAAAGAAGAGAGGAGTTTGGAGGGTAGTAATGTAAAAGGGAGGGACCTTGATAAAATGAATAAAGTGGAGGATATATATAGGATGAAGAATAATTATAGATTTATAGACTATAGTAATGTTTTATTTATGGGGCATCATTTGTCATTTATCACCTACAGTCTTGGACTACATAAATTTGGAATTTGTCTTAAAAGTAAGGGCAAATTTTTGAAAAGGAAACTATCATTTCTAGAATTATTATTTTTGAGAAAATAAATAAGTGTTATTTTAACGCATTTCACGCTCTTCTTAAATAATATTAAAATTTATTAAATTACCTTTATTTATCATATATACGTTACCTAAAAATTAAGCACAATTAATAATAAGAAACTCTTTAATACTAGGATATAGTTGGAAAATCACAACATTCATTTCTCCATATATAGTTACATCAATGAAAGTCAAATTGAGGTAAGAATTAATTTGCGCGTTTAAGGGTATGACTAAGTGATCAACGAAGTGGGTCAACAGTTAACCATAAAACCCTAGGTATTATTTTTTCATATATTAAATCTTGATTGATAGAATTATATGATACTTGTAATGGTAAAAGATAGCAACTAGCAAGTACCTGATGTAATTAGTTGAGGTGTCCGATATTTATATCAAATTATATCAGCTTAGGTATCATAGTTAAATAATTTTACAATATGATAATATATATAAATTTGTCATGGTTAAATAGGAGTACTCTATGTGTAAACACAGAAAATGACAAAACTATATTTGATTTGAATGAGATTTATATTAAAATTATAACCAAACATAAATCGAACGTAACCATAAATAGATTAAGCCACTCTATCTTAAAGCTATGAATCAAAAAGTTTTGCTTATTGAAATGATATGAAACCAAAGAATTTCTCATGGAAATTAAAAGATGTTTCAATATCCATTTTTAGCATATGTGAATTAAAAAAGATTAAAGGATAAATTAAATACTTATTCTTTTTTATTTATAATTTTTTTTTTACTGAGTGTAAAAGAAAAAAAGTGGACAACTAATATAAAACAAAATGAGTACTTATTAACTCTTTTCTTTTTCTTCTGAATTTAAATTTCTTCATTCCATATTAATTATCCAACTTACTATAAATATTTGTTTGAAATTACTAGTCAATTTATAAAAAATTAGAGAATTAATTAAATATTTTTTATTTTACTCTTACAATTCTATCTTTTCTTTTTTGAAAATGCAAACAAAATTATAAAATTTCAAAAAGTTTCTTAAGAGATAAATTAATAAAATTATCTTTTTTATTTTTATAATTTCTTAAGAAGCGTATAACAAAAAAACAAAAAAAGAAGTGAACTAGTAATATGAAACGGACGGAATAGTTCTCTTCTCAGCTGACTATTTGATCACGTTTGTGTCTGTCTGCACAGAAAAAGATGGGGGGTTTACCTTGTCAGGTTCTTTATATGCATAAATGTCTGGGAAATTAATTGCCATATTACGAGTACAAAATAATTACTAAATTATTTTAAATTTTTATTTTTTAAAAAAAATACACCCACAGAAGAAAAAGTCTCAATACTTTTTGGCCCTAGTTGTAAAAAATTCAAAATAGTTGGTAGGCCTTTTCTAATTCTTTTAGTCAAAATAATCCCTTTTAATTAGATTAACTTTTCATTAATTAATTAATTAATTAATCATGTTCTCAGTTGTCATGGTTTTGATTACCTCTAATCCGTACCTTGTTTTTCCCTTAAAAAGAAATCTGTGTGTAGTACTTGTAAGCTGGTATTAATTTTTTTTAAAAAACTTTAATTGAAAGTAATTAGAAATCATTATGCTAATTAAATCAACAGTAATTGTTAATCAATTAAAATTTGGCTGATGTTAAGTGTCTTATTAAGGTTAAGAATATATCATTACTGAACAATCTAATATTTTTCACACTAATTTTTGGATTAAGCGGTCTAGACATTTTGGATTTTTCATTAGGGGACGTTTCTGTAGTCAGGGTCAGTATATAATCCAAATATACTAGTATGTGATTAATTAATACTAGTTGAATAAAAATATTAGTACTTTTTTCTTGAATGAAGAATATATATTATTTTCTTTATTTACCAACATTAGCTTTTTGTACTTAATTAGATAAAATCAATCTAAAAAGAATATATACGAAAAATAAATCTGCAGGTGGCGACAATGCTAATTTTTAAAGGGCCATATATATTAATTAGATGGCCTTATAATGACAATGGTCACGAACCTATGTTCCCACTGAAACCTTATTTTTACGTAATCGTTTGAGTTACTAAATTTATTATCTCGATTAATTTAAATTTACGTAATACGTGAAGGGCCTATTTATCATTCTCATGGCTCCATTACAACACATTTCTTGGTATTAATTACAAACTATAACTTAGGTCTAGATGACCATATGTCTTTAACACAATTATAAACTTAAATTTTAATATATTGGCGAGACCATACATTTATTAATTGACTATATTTCTTTTAACACGCCTCCTTATATGTGAGTATGAACCAAATACGTAAAAATAAATTTAGTAATAGATGACGATGAGACTCGAATTCAGAATCTTTGCTTTTTTGATATCATACCATCTCATCCTATTAAGCTCTTCTCTTGATAAAATCAAATCTATACCATATCTTTTTTATTTAATCTTATTAAGCTCGTGTTTTGTCTTGTTACTTTTGAACAAGGATAGCAAGAAATTAGGAACACTATGGGGTTTGTATGATTATTTTACCATATATAACTTATCCTAATCCATGTTGTGATAATCAGCTCATTTTAATGGAACAAAAAAAAAAAAAACTTAGGGAGAATCATAGCCACATGCTACAGGTTCGTGTATATATATAACTGAAAGGATAAAGTATAGCTAAAAGGATAAAATTTTGGACACATGCACCTACAATATACTATATAGGAATTCGTGTACAGTTTTAAGGTCAATGCTCTATGCTATAAAGAGAAACCAAATAATGAAGAAATAATAAGTAATAGTCCTTTCGATTCACGTTCGTTAAGCAAGTGATCACAAAATTAATTATTGTGCATGTTATTTTTGAGCTTTATCACACAACTTATTTGGTACTCTCTTCATTTCATATTAATTAAATTATTGAGGTGTTTTACACCCTTTAACCCGATTTCTCAAGTCATGATGACACCTACTATATCCTACCCATAGGTAAGCCAATCCGTAACCCAGAACATCAAGTAATGAGCGTAAGGACAGAAATTAGCGAAAACAATAATCTAAACAAGGACAACAAGGCGGAAGCAACCCAAAATAAATATATACAGAAATCCCTCTCAGAACCTGAAAGTCACCAGTACAGAGCTATCTAATAAAGAGTACAAGTCCCAAAAGTGGACCACAACAAAGCGTGTATCAAAGGCAACAAGACTAGCTAAAACAAAAGAAGGAGACAAGACAAACCCAAAACGTCAAGTGCTCACCCTCGTCTCCGAATCACAGCTGCAAAAGAAGGCTGAAGCTAATCACCGCTGGTATCTTGTACTGGGACCTGCATCACGAAATAGATGCAAAATGTAGCATGAGTACCAAAACAAAAGGTACTAAGTAGGCATCAAAGGTCGACTGAGCAAAAAGGGTAAAAACAATAAGAAAGGATAGAATCTAGACACAGAGAGGTCAAAGCGTATGAAAAGAAAGCACACGAGCATACCAGAAATAAACTAATTAAGTACAACTAAACTAAACCTAACTAGACCCTCATAAGCCCAGAAGGTACACTCGTGCGCAAGTTTAAATAAAACCTGAACAAACCCTCATAAGCTCGACAGGTACACAAAATAGCTAAGTCTATTGAGAAAGAAGAAAACCGGGATCCCAGTTCAAAGTAACCAAGATAATCCATCAGTCTCCACCCAGCCAGCAGTGCACTCCCAGCCCAGCTAGAAAGAGGGACCCGTGGGTGAGGTAGATATCGCGAGTCGTCCTACCATGCAGTCAGCTCCCAGCCCAGCTAGAAAGAGCGACCCGGGGGACACCCAACCAACAGCACACTCCCAGCCCAGCTAGAAAGAGAGGCCCGGGGCGAAGAAGATTAAGATATAAATTAGGCATTACTTTCCATTTTTACCCTTATTAATTATTGTCAAATTTATGATTAAAATAACTAAACATTAATTAATAACTAATTTCAATACTAACTAATGAAGGGTAAAATTGGAAGAACATTCTAAAGTAGTCTTGAAAATTAAAAAATTAAGTTAATTTGAAAAATGATTTTTTTTTAAAAAAAATCAATTAATATGAAATGGAGAGAGTATGATTTATCTCTTTTATATAATTTGTGAGCTACTACGTTGAAGCGAGATTTACTTTATGACGTCGACGAATAAAATAAGTTTTTTTTATTGCAACAATCATTGCCCGCTTATGGTATCTCAATGTAGAACGTCAAGTTCATAATTACAAAAAGGGTACGTGAACATGAATATTAATTAATAGACATATATAATAAATGCATATGAGGGTACGTATTTATTTTAGTTCATGAAACAAACACGTACACATGTTGATGTGAATTTGTAGGTTCATTTTTGTGAAGCCCGTGATGGAGGGCAGGTTAATTAGAAATGGGTAAATAAGTAGGACTAGATGTACCATGTACACGTATAGTTGATCAGAATAGTTACCCTTTTTGCACTAATACATAGTATGGAAAAAGTATGAAACACTTGTTTATGACTTAAAAAGAAAATAGGTGTTTCCGTAACTTAATTCAAAAGTTAGCTCATATGATGATAATACTCAAAGGTTATATGAAATACCAAATTATATAATAACACAACCCACACATTGATTTGAAACTGAATAACCCTACTTCTTAGTATGTGGATTGAGAGTAGATAATAGGATATTTGGTTATCCATAAGGACGGCCCGGGATTGATCCCTTGTGAGTCGAGCATGTCACATAGGGCTCGCCTAACGCGGTTTACATCTCATGTATGGTTTACAACAATATGCAGAGAGATGAGAGATCATGTTAAAAGGCCGTATACAAATATGTCTACACGGATTTGAAAAAAAAAAGTGAATAGTCGAGTAATAGGAACATGCAGACGCAAATGGCGAATTTTCCCAAGTTCGAAAGGGATATGAAATACAAGTACTACTTTCTTCGTCTCAATTTATATGATATAGTTTAACTTTCAAAATTCAAAGTATGTCATATAAATTGAAATAGAACAAATACGTATTACAAATATTAGTACAAATGATTGATTAGAAGGTGGAAAACTCCAGAAATGAACAATTATTCTCCTCCTGGCGGATTTGTATGTGTACGTTATGAAGGGAATACGAAGGTTCCAAATTGAAGGCTACTAAACTTAAATAATAAAGCAATAGTCGATCCCTTTGAGGTTTTAAATTCATATTACTCTTCCTATTTTCAATTGTTTGTCTGTTTTTGACTTGAAACATAGTTTTAAAAATTTAAAAGACTTTTAAATCTTGTCGTCTTTAATTAAAGATATATAAAGAGAATGACTTTAATCTTATAATAATAATTCACTAAAATTTTCCTTATTGGAATGATGATCAAAAGATTAATTCATCGGCCATCTTCTAATTAATAAGGAATAAGAATATTCCAAGCTTAAACAATATGGAGAAAATATAAATAATATTATTGGATGAACACAAACGTGTTAGATAAATATTGTAATGGAATATTTCAAAATCCACAAACACTGCAGACGAATATGCATATATTTCCGGCCTAGCTAGGTACCCAAACGCAGGGTAGCTTCTTAGGATAAATACAAAATCCTACTTCATACAAAGAAATTACTCTATCCGTTCCAAAATAATATCGATTCGATCTTGCATATTTTTACATTAATTGTTATTGAGCTATTACTCACATCATGTTGAAATTGTGAATTTTTAATATCTTACATGGTTAGGCGACAATAAAAAAAAATGTAGCGGACACACAAAGTTGAACCTAGGCACCGTGTATGTTTTGTGCAATACCAAAATCTTTAGGTTTTAAGGTTGTCCAAAAATACAGAAATCTTTAGGTTATAAGGATGTCCAAATTGACATATAGTATACCAATATAAAGAATAATTTGATATGTATATAGTGTAATCTCGACTAAGAGTGTCCAACTAGACACCCTGATCATACCATAGCTCCACCCTTGGCTATAGCTCGTTTAATTTCATGTTTATAAGAAATAATATAAAATATTTACTAGTTTATAAAGTTAGTTTTATTTATTACCTTAAATATTTATTAAGAATTAAGCATTCTTTAAGAGATATACATAGTTCTTAACAAAGAAATAATCATATATTTTGCGTAATCTTAATAAATTTTTGTTCCGTTGATAAAAAATAATTTAATTCTCTACCTTATAATTTCTTCTCAATTTTCCTTTAACCTTTTACGTACTCCCATAGTCCCATTTTTCATTGAAAAATTCTTCAAATATTTCACATATCCAACCTATCCTTCAATTTGCTTTAGTGTTTTGTTTTTAGTCTTACGTACTTAATGTAATAAAATTATTCAACCTTTTATAACAATTTGCTGTACCATTGATTTAACAAGGCACGTTTTATGTTTTTTCCAAAATTTTCAGTGCCGGCTAGTGTACGTTAGCCCATCTTTTTTTTAAATAAAAAAAGCTCTCGCCTTGTTTTTTATTTTCTTGGTAACGCAAATCCATAATCTTAAGATTCAATGTAAAATGTGTTTACCACTTTTAAACCTTATTTTAAATGACAAATGTGGAAGAGAGAATAAACCCTCTGATATTGTTAAAATAAGTACTTAATTATGCATCGATTCAAAATAAGTTAGGGCGGATTATGCAAATCCTTATTGATTAAGTCGGTCAATTTCAAATTATCTCAAGTCTCTTTCATCAAAAATAATTTATTTTTTAATTGTCAACTTATAGTAATCCTCCTCCTACGTCCGAGTTTGAAAACTTCAATTTATTTGAGCAAGCTTATATTATTTTCCCTCTGTTGTTTTTGTTTTCTTTTGCTTTGTCAACCATTGATATGTTCATTTTTCAAAATCAGAAATTCAAAATGCATGAAAATTTCAATGTTAATTAGTTGTATTTACTCACAAGTCACAACTAGAAAAAAAAAATGCATGTTTGTATATTTATTCAACGCGTTTGTATCAATCGTGAATAATTTTGCCAACGGGTTAGTAACTTGAACAAGCAAAAGGATACAACTAATTAAGGCTAATATGTTTGCCCAAAAAAAGAACAAAAACAAAAATAGCGTTTCTTGCTATTTATTGAAATTAGATATTCCCTTAGTTTTAAATTATTTGTCATATTTTTATTTGATAGGTATCTTAAAAAAAGTTAGAAAGAATTTTAACTGTTTTACTCTTATTTTTATTTTAAAATATAATCTCTTTTCATTGAGCATTTTTTTTATTTATGTATCATCTTTGTATAACTAAGATGTTTATAATTTTCAATAACAATTACTATTACAGATAAAATAAAAAAATATAAATAATTTTATCTTAAATTTTCTAAAGCAACAAATATTTTTGAGACAGACTTTCTTAAAACCCACTATCAATAATTTGAGACAT
>NW_006239445.1:244445-244567 GCF_000226075.1 Solanum tuberosum
TACATTCAAATTATTGTAGATACTAACATATGTACTTAGGATACTAACACAAACAACTACTCCAAAACAGGATCTGAAGAAAGAATACAAATTAGACAGCCCACAAGATTAAAACATGAAAC
>NW_006239445.1:246831-248658 GCF_000226075.1 Solanum tuberosum
TATATATATATATTTCTCTTTTTATTTCTCTCCCTATGGTGTAGGCTTTTAATTTGGCAGGTAGTATTTTGTTTTTTAGCTTCCCTTTGTAAGACTCATATTTAACAGCTATAGTAATTTTATACAATTTGAAAGGTACAATTCTAATACTATATACTATCAAAAAATATTTAAATAAATAAAGAGATTGAGTTCTGTTGAAAATGTACTGACTGTCACTTGCCCTTTTCTGACAAACACCTACCTAACTACTTAATTAATTGACTGGACGACTTTCTTCTCATCCCATCCAATTTTTTAAAAAAACTTTCATATATACTACTGTAATTGTTACAAATTTGCACCATCTAATAATTTTAGCTTAAATTTTGATTTGTATTAAAAAGATAAGAATTCATGAATTAAAATTTTTAAATTTGCATATGATCGTCAGTGTAAGAATTTTCACACGTTTAGGTTATCATTACCTATAATAGCAAACGACATACGTGTTTTATTTTTAAGATTATAATCTTATATTTTAATTTTTTTTTAATCTGTAAATCTCTTTTAAATGATTAGTATGTATAAAATATTCCAAAAAGACAACGTATAAGAATAATATTGATACTGAATTTTAGTATTTTTTGTCTCAATTTAAGTGTCTTAGTTTAACTGAGAATGAAGCTTAAGAAATAAAAGGAGATTTTTAAATATTATGATATTAAATTAAAGATGTGAATAGTGTTCTAAATCATGTGATATTAAATTCGCCAAGTAGAATGCTCAAATTAGAAAACTTATTAAATAAAGAAAGATATATTTTTTTTGTGAAAAACTATAAGAAAAAGTAAGGCAACTAAACTATGAAAGAAGAAATATAGTATTTATTTACCACGTAAATCATAATATTAACAACACATATATATACTATTCCTTTTAGTACATCATATTTATTTAAGTACAATTAAGCAAAACCGTCGATAAAAATAATTTCTAACATAATTATAACTGATACTATAAAATAAAACAAAAAAAATAATATTACACATGCTCAGTAGAGAAGATTAGTACAGTTCTACGATGCAATGAAATTATTATAATTTCTTGTGAAATCTTTGGTATTGGCCTTTAGTGTATGTCTTTTATGTACTAATTTCAGAAAATCTTGAATTTTGAGCCTAAAATGAGAAAAAAAATGCATTTTATTTGTCCAAGTGTCTTTTCTCAAATAAAAAATTGAGGCTAAAGGTGCAAAAAGATGAAAAATAAGTTAAACAGAAGCAGCATAAAAAGAAGAGATTTGTATGAGACCATATTTGACTACATCTGCAAAGTCTCAAAAAAATATGAATAGTAAATTCTGTGAATATTGATGGCCACTTCTAATTACTTCTCACAGATTGACACTTTGCCTATTTTAATTTGTGCATTTTGCTGAAATGTTGGATTCTTTCATTGTTCTAACTCGTTGGATTGCTGGTTAGAATTATAACGATAACGATATTAATAATATGTGAATCAATTATGAGGGAATCTATGCATAAAATAGTTATACATGGTTTAGTTATCGATATGCGTATTAGTTATTCATTTATTACTTATTCTACCTTCTTTCTTTCTTTAATAAAATAATACATATATATAAATTTTCTAACTTATATATGTATTAGTTATGTGAGTTTCTAAACTTCAGATTGAACATCATATTAATTTTATATATAAATAACTTACCTGCTAATTAACCATCAAACATAACTTACTTACGGATAATTTAATATTTGCATAACTTATCTTCGAATCATTTACCAAACGACCTCTTTGAACCCCTCCCCCCCCCCCCCCCAC
>NW_006239445.1:248746-262879 GCF_000226075.1 Solanum tuberosum
AAAAAAAAAAATTTAAATTTTTTTTCCCCCCCCCCCCAAAACACCCCCCCCCCCCCCCCCCCAAACCCAAAGGGAGAGTCAATCTCAATTGAGGATTTCAAGTTATGTATATACTTAATAAGTATAAATATATTTTTCAATCATCAAATCTCTTGTAGCATGTAATATGTTATATTTTTTACTAACAGATTACCCTTTCCCCCCTTTTCTAAGCTAGGTAATCATTAATGAAATATTCTAAGGATTACAAGTTTAATTTTTAATTGAAGTGCATTGATAGTCTAAAAATACATGAAACACAATCGAAAATCTTAATTCAAGTGTAATTTCCTTTTTCAGCTTTGTTAATTCCCTAGATGTGAAGCCATGTGATTATATATTTTATGGTTCACTAGAATCGTTCAAAAAGCAGAAAGGGATAATAGGCTAAAGGTCGTACCTTAATGATTTCTAACTATATTGGTATTCTCCATGCAACTCTAGTCTTTCTAGTAGCCAATGATCTAAAAGAGCTAGTACAATGGTAGCTAGATACATTTTCACGACAAGTTTAATATAATATACATTTGTTATAACAAGTTATGTTGACCTTGGTCCATGTTGGTGTAAAAAAAATTACAAGACAAGTGTATATAACTTCAATTCTTTCATTGTTGGTTTCCCTTTTAGTGTATAATTCTCACTTCGAACCTCGACTAATTTAGATCTAATTATCAAGATTAAATATGAAGGAATACTTCCTAATTCATCGCAACGTTCAAAGAGTTATTTCATGGGTTGGTAGTTGATCATACGTAGTATTCATCATTCTAATTTAGGAAAACAATGTGAATCAAGAAAAAGGAAACTCAAAAGATGTTTTTTCCCTATCATTTGTGTCATCATTTGATTAATCAATGAATGGCAGAAACAGATCAAATCAGACATAGTACAACATATGTGTATTATATATAATAATAATTGAGCCAATGGTTTTTGTTACCAATAATGTCTGGATCATAAACTAGCTAGTCCATGGTTTTGAGATTTGTATTTTAGCTTTGAAATTAATTATTCAGATCATGGGCTAATTGAGAAAAAGACAATATAACCCCATTTTATCTATGTTGAAAAAGTCATGGCCTATTTTCTTTAAAAAATTAAGAGGTGCAATGAATTAACTCAAAAGAACAAAGATTTGAGGTAAGAGGAGCAATCATATTATTGGATAGTGGTACGATATATTGGATCACTCATTCTTAATCAGAAATTTTGTGTTTCAACTCTAAAAACAAAATAAATTATGATAGGATGAGTTTTATATATATAATGCAAATTTAGATTAACTTATATTTCAATATTGAGTAAAAAATCATATATATTTTTTGTAAAAACCAGAAGTTAGGTACTTTTTG
Source organism: Solanum tuberosum (assembly GCF_000226075.1). NCBI lineage: Eukaryota > Viridiplantae > Streptophyta > Magnoliopsida > Solanales > Solanaceae > Solanum > Solanum tuberosum. Next base: position 250,141 of record NW_006239445.1, read on the forward strand.
GACAATTTATTGAAAATAACTCGCGTTTGAAAATTCGTGGCCATTTTTTATGTGGAAATATCATAATATATAGTATCATGGATTCAAAGTTAAAAGGTAAAAACTTCAAGATCTTGACATGAATTTCTAAGGACAAGTTACATATTTGATTGATTGGGGAAAATAATATATATTTACAAGTCATATAAATGACAATGACAATGTCATAAATATAAAAAATTTACTACTAACTATTTTTCAATGATTTCTGAATTTCTGGGTATATTTAGTTACAATTCCGAAAATGCTATTCTTTAGTTTTGCCTTAAAAAATGACATTGACAGTGTCAATATTTTTAGGTGGAATTCATTGACAACCACTCAAACTATGACTTCTGTTCCGATTGAGCACATGATAAAGTATTTTTTATTAAATATTTTTTACTCAAATTATAGAATTTTTTGTACAATATGCTCTCAAGCGTCTATCATGTAAATAAGCTAATCACTTAAATAAGATATATATGTCACATCTGACTTAATATATGCATCAACCTCAATAAGCCGTAAAATATCATACTTGTTCCAATTTAGGACTGATATGTATTATTTAAAGAGGTGGCATATGTTATATGATTAGATTATCTATGTAATATAATTTAAAGAGGTGGCACGCACAATTTATTTTTTCTTCAAAATTTGAGTAAAAAATATCTAATATGAATATTCACTATGACAAGTTTGAGGGAGCTGTGATATAGCTAGTATGGATATATATTTTGTCATAAAAGATTGTCGATGTCTTGCGCATACTTTTTACAATATTATCAATTTTTCTACTAATTCGTCCTTTTTTTCTTTACAATTTTAATGTAATTATTTTTATTTTTATTTTTATTCCAAGTTAATCTTATTAATTTATACAATATTACAAAGCAAATATAAAAATAGTGCTTATGTCTTGCCTCATATTAGGTAAAAAAAAAAACACCTTGTGTCATGCACCCACGTCTTTTAAAACACTGATCAACATGCAAATTCCCAATTTTTGCCTTATTGGAGGCATTATAAATAAATCAATACACAAATTAAATCTGTTCCGCTAAAACGTAAAATTAATATTCAAATTAGAGTCTAACTATTTAATCGATATGATGGATTTGTTCGTTGCAATGCTTGATTAGCATCACCCTAGTAGTCAAGATTCTTTGTTTTAAATTTGTATCTAACCCAACTAGAAATTGTAATTGCCAGTTCATCTTTGACTAATCACCTAAAAATTAAAATCTGTGCAATGTGATGATGACGTTATATGAACATATTTGTCAATCAAGCATAACGTGAGGCTGATTATAATAGATCGGGAGGTTACAATTTTTGTGTCAATTTGTGAAAGTGAATGCACTGCTACACATCTTATTTTACCATAATCTCTAGGATTTTCTATCATTTAAAAAAAATTCAAGAATCTCCTCTCTGATACTCACTCCCCTCTTGCTGATACATCCCTCTCTCTCTGTCGGATACATCCCTCCCCTCTTTGATATATCTATCCCTTATGTATTTGGATGTCCTATTCCCTCTCTGATACATGTCTCACCTCTCGGATACATCCCTCCCATATGTATTTGGATGTGTGCTGATGTATCCACGCGTCCAATTATGTATTTGGAAGTCTAGTGATGTAATTTTAAGGATTACATAAATTTTAAGGATTCTTGTAATTTGAAAAATAGTATAAAAATAATGTAATTAGCTCTTAACACTATGAAATTTATGTAAATTATACAAACGATAGAAGTTTAGTGAGTCTAATAATGTGACTATGAGTGTAAAGTGTAAACTCAACCCGGTAAGGCCCATAATGGAAGGGCACGCCCGTCGGGACTATTTTGTTTGGTAGATGTCCCATTTATTTAAGAGTAACTTTCACATATAGCAAACATAAAAAATATATTTGTATGTTATAGCTATAGTTGCATAATTGCGTTCATAATAAATTTTATGTTTTCTATGGAGCTTTTGATTTGTATAATTCGCTACAACATCCAATTTTATACAAATTGTTCAGTTTTGTATAAATTCATTTATACATTGTAATTTGTATAATAAGATCTATATTTATATAATTATAAGTGTATAAGACGAAAATATATGTATTTGTATTTGTATATACATTTTTCTCTCGCTTTATACAAACACAAAAGCATTTTATACCGAAATATATAAAATGACTAATTGTATACCAAATCAGATGGCAAAAAAAGGAAATGTTTGCTTCGAATTACAATTAAAATAAACTATGGCTATACCATTTAATTTGAATTAATAGTTTGTTATTTCATATAATTTTCATATCATAAAAAGGTAATAGAGTGAAAAATGAGTAAATTTTAGGTTTAGCAAACAAAAAAATCACATTAGCGCTTTATAGCTATAGTTTTGCTATTTGCGCCCCATAGCAAATATGGAGCATTAAATTTGTATAAAAATTGCAGGCAACATTTGATTGTATAAAATCGAATTTGTATAAATCGGGCATTTGTGTCTATGAAAATTGCGTTTGTATATGTATATGTTCTTTGTGTTGTATATCTACATAAAATTTGAGTTTGTATACAATTGAATCTAGTTAAAACAACTGTATTTGTATATCAAATCTCTCTCTGGCTTTATACAAACACAATTATACATTGTATGTTGTATAATTTGTGTTTGTATAAAGCGACAAAGAGAGAAAGGCAAAAGAGAACCGGGCAGGGGAAGATTTGTATTGTATAATTATAAGTGTATAGAACGAAGATATATGTATTTGTATTTGTATATACAGTTTTCTCTTGCTTTATACGAACACAAACACAATTTATACATTTGTGTTTGTATAAAGTGAGAGAGGCGAGGGAGACTGGCGAGCGAGATTTCTAGAGAGAGAGGCGAATGACAAAGTGTTTGCTACCAATTAGAATTAAATAAAACTGTGGATATAACATTTATTTTGAATTAATAGTTTCATATTCCATATAATTTTCCCGAGAAAAATTTAGTATTTCATGAATTCACCAACGATATCAAATATACTTAATCATCCCTATTACGCTATTTTTTTGAATGCGCGCGATATGATATCATATTTGATCCTTATTTTATTATTTTTACAATAAAAACTTTGAAGGGGGTTAATTATGTTTCTTATAACTGGAAAATAACATTATTTTACGAATAAAAGTATTAATAATTGCAGATCATTCGTTGTTGTTGACTGTAGACAAGAAAATCTCACTGTTTTCATGGTCGTTTGGTGGCTATAGCAATATATATGTTTTTGGTATTAATTTCTATTAAGAAGATGCACTCTGGATATAAATATATAATACCTCTCGAGGAAAACGTAGAACGATGGACAATTAATTCGTACTATAGAAATTGACATAATAATCGTCCATCAAAATAATAACCAATAAATATATATATTTTGTATACTAATATATAATAGAAATAACATATACGTTTTTCGTACAAAATTAATTGTTTTATCGAACGGTTAATGTGTAACTTCCCTAGTTAATTTGAGGCAAACAAGGGTTATCATTATCTTCTCTTTTTTTTTTATCGTAGAATTATGCAAGTGGTCTACTAAGAACAATTGAAAATTTGCACAAATTAATAATTTTTAGAAAATACAAATGCTCAACAACCAAACAATATTTTCAAAAAATAAACATGAAACTTATAACTTTTAATTATTAGGTCGTTGTGTGCTCCATAGTCTCACTACAATGAAATCTAACCTTAATCCTATCAAATAATTAATCACATAGATTGAGCAACATTTCACTGAGAAACCAGTATTTAATTAAAAGTGGACAAAATAATCTTCAAATCTAATTAAATAGGCTTCTCACAAGACTTCACTAGTTAATTAAACAATTCTTAGATATTAAAATTTCAAAAAAATAAATAGTTGATAGTTCCTCCTAAATTGGAGACAAGAGGGCTTTTTATATTTTATATTAGATTAAAATCATTAAATTTGAACTAACTAACATTATGCCTTCAATAAAAGAGCTTTAATTTAAACTAAATGAATCAAATTGTTTTGGAAAGTCACAAGATCTTCCATATTATTTGAAACTAGCATTTTTTGCCATAATTAATGTGCTTAGCTATCATTTGACTGCAACTTAGTTTTTCAAAAGGATTTTTATTTTTTTAATAACAAGATGGATATAAAAATTATCTCAATATTTTCAACAATGAGATTTCAAAAGACGATTTTCTTTACAGCTGCTTCTTGACAAATGATTAACAGGAAATATTGTCTTGGTTTCCCTGTAGAGCAAGATGATGTGTGTATATATATATATAAGTGGACCAAAACATGTATCTGGTGTGATTCGCATGTATCTATATAGACTATCTCGCTTGTCTTCCACCTATCTTGCTCACCTCTCTACTTATTTCAGTGTAACTGACAACAAAAATACATGTATCTACTAGATGTATTTGACTTGAAATATAATGTAAATCATTAATTAGTGAGACAATAGGTAATTATATCAATTATAGAGAAAATTAGTATATGATAGGAATGTTTGTGTAATTAGGTAGTTTGTGGACGAAACTCTTCAATCCAAAGTCCATTATGTTATATTTTGGGCCCAAAATATGAGACTTGCTCTAACACATGAAGTTCCCAATCTACTTTTTGTATTTAGGCTCATTTGTGGGCTTTCCAATTAGAATTTAGAGATGCGTAGAATAGTAAGTAGGCCTGAGAAACAAGCCGATCGAGTTGATTTATGAATAATTATTTGAAGGGAAAATTATATGAAATAGCAAATTATTAATTTAAATTAAATGTGATAGTCATAGTTTCTTTTATTTGTAATTCGCAGCAAATATTTCATGTTTTTTGTCATTCCATTTGTATACCAAAATATACAAATAGACTCATTCGGTATACATATGTGTTGTATAGAAATTAATTGCAGGACCTAATTGTATACCGAAATATACAAATAGACCCATTCGGTATACATATGTGTTGTATAAAATTAATTGTAGGTCCCATTTGTATACCGAAATATACAAATAGACCCATAAGGTATACATATGTGGTTGTATATATATAGTAATTTGTTTATACACAATTACTATGTTTTAGTTTGTATACCGAAATATACAAATACAGATTTTTATGTATATGTATATCGAAATATACATATTAATAGCCATAGCAAACATAAAGTTTGTTATGGAACACAATTATACAACTATAGTTATAGCATACAAATATGATTTTTATGTTTGCTAAACCTAAAATTTACTTATTTGAATTAGATGTAATTTATATGAGCAGTTGTTTGATACTTTATTAAGGAAAAATGTTTTTGAACTAAACAACAAATTCCGCCGCTAACCCTATTGAGCGACCGAATTACCAATAATTTTTCATTAGCTACAGCCAACAAGCAACACAACAACACTATTCCTACTTATCAATAAATTAGCTACAGATTTTCGTTAGCTGCAAACAAACTAGCCTGACAAACCTAAGTTTATTTTTACTAGTGAAATGGCATTGACATAATTCAATTAGACGAGAGGGAGTTGCTTGGATGGTAATCACCCCTCACTTCCAACCTGAAGGTTGCGAGTTCGAGCTACCAAGGGAGCAAAAGGGGTGGGAGCTCCTAGGGAGGGTAAAAAATAAATAAATAAATTAGAGGATTTTTTATTTTTTTTTGCAGCTCTACTTGTGTTGTCAATCTATGTTGCACATGCCACATCTCGAGATTTGTACATCGTCTTGGTTTAATATTCTCTCTCTATATATTTTTTTTCTTTAATCAAGGGTCAATCAGTAGAGCTGTCAATATGGGATGTCCCACCCCATCCGAACTAACCCATACAAGCTTTGTAATTTGACGGGCTAGGTCAGCTAGCCCATTTTTAATGTGGGCCAGAAAATGGTTGGCCCAGCCCACAAGTGTGTGGGCTACGGGCTTTGCCGGGCCAACCTCTTTTCTTAAAAGTTATTTTTATAATTTTTAAATTAAATTATAATTTAAAAATATTATCATAAATGTCGACTTGTGTTACTACTTGTTAATCAAATACACAAATAAAATTATTTATATAATATTTATTAAGTTTGATTTTAAGTAAAAACATAAATAACTAAATAGAAATATTAACCTAATTGTTTTTCAATGATCATAATAAAACACAAAAACTATGATAATATACCATAGGCTATGGCCTATGTAGTGATTCCCTAGAAATTTTAAGAACTTTATTTATGTAGTACATATTTTATAAACATAATTCGTATTTAAATTGTAATAATTCAAACTTTAAACAAATTTTGAGTGTAGACTCATGTTATTTTTAATACTCTATTTTATTTTTATTTTTTAATTAATTTTTATTTGGCCCACGGACCGACCCTATCCATATTTTTCAAGCCCCACAAATCAACAGACTTATTCAGGCCGAGCTAAAAAACCTTTTTCTTAAATGGGCTCCAAAAATCGTATTCCAATCCTATCAAATCACGGGTTAGACCAGATCGGCCCAACGGACCTAGTCTATATTGACGGCTCTAGGTCAATGCAACCAATAAATTAATTATCCAAATATTATAAATATAAATTACAAGAAACTTATTTCAAAGTTGGAAAAAACAAAGGAAAGTTTTGGATCGACCTAAAAGTAGATGGTGGCCCATTGTGAAAGTCAGAAAAAAAAAGAACAAAATAGAAAAGACGTGATGTAGTTGATAACAGGGAACGGAGCAGCCACTCAAATAGCATCCGAATAACACACGTCTACTACATTGTTCGTTTCACTCTCTGACTGATTCTCTGAGTAACCAAGCAGCACAGTATAAATAACAAATCTTTTTTGGTATCGTCACCATTAATTATGTGGATTGATTTCGAGTTTGTATAATTAGTCACGTTTGTATAATTAGTCACGTTTGTATAATTCGCAACTAACAATTTTTCGTTTGCTTTGTATTTGTATATGCCGATGATTTTCTTTGGTTTTTCAGTTTTATCACCTTATATATTCAACCTTTTTTTGTATAACTTTTTAAAGTTTGTATAAACCTGTAGTTTTTGAATTTTGTATAGTATAATTTATATAAGCTAATTTGTATAGTTGTTTAAAGTTCATATGTTTATATTTGTATCAATTTGTTATTTCGAGTTTTATCATATTTGTATAATTTCAGACTTTGTATTACTCAATTATACAAAAACACGTGAACTATACAAGCATACCCGCGAATTATACAAATGAGATGCGAAATATACAAATTATTGCCCTCTCTCGCTCGCCTCTCTCCTCCCTCTCACAATCTCGCTCGCCAGATATACATATACATATGTATACCAGTTACATTTATACAGTTATCTAGCCGATATACATATACAAATCACCTCTCTCCCACTCTCTCGCTCGCCTCTCTCCTCCCTCTCACAATCTCGCTCGCCAGATATACCATATACATATGTATACCAGTTACATTTATACAGTTATCTAGCCGATATACATATACAAATCACCTCTCTCCCACTCTCTCGCTCGCCTCTCTCCTCCCTGTCTCAATCTCGCTCGCCACTCTCCTCCCTATAACATGCAGTAATTAACAAACTATAACTATGGAATGTAATTACGCTCTTTTTGAGTGGCTATATGCGAAAGTTTCCCTATTTGTATTTACTTTTTTTTTATTCTCTCATTGTAGAATATTTTAAAGTTATCCAACGGTGAAACATTTTGCATTATGCAAAATCTATTGTTATGTGTTTATTAAATAATCAAATTTGTGTTTATGTTGTATTCTTTAAATTTCAAGCACTCTAATAAATTAATACTATTTTAATATCATAGTATCAACTTATCAAATTCAACTCAACAAATTTTAATATCATTATATAAAATTTTAAAAATTTTGAGCCAAATTTTATTATTCTAAATATTATATTTTATTCATTAAAAAATTTCATTATTTCTATTCTTACTTCATAAAAAATGCGTATATTGAGTAGAAAATAATCTTTTTATGTAATTTGACTTTTGTAACCAACATTTAGACCTTTTAATAGTTTTTAGGAGGTCTAGACAATATATACTACTAGGCATTTGAATATAGAGTTATTTTACATAATTATAATTTAATTAACATATATTTTCTCTTTATAAATCATTCAATCATGATAAGTTATATTGAATGTAAATAACTAAATATTGTGCACGATTGTGTTTTTTATCCAATGACAAAATTTCTGGATTTTGATCTCGGTAACTAGTGAAATTGAGTTCATCCAAATTTTTCAATGGAGTAATCTTAAGACCATTTTAAATGCCTTTTGAAGTACCTATATGACTAACGACATATAATATATTTTTTTTCTAATTCATATTAATTGAATTGTTAGAATATAATATAATCTTTTAAGAAAAAATATATATTTAATAACAAAAATTAGATGCTACTTCTATTGTTGTCTTTTTTTACTATTTTCAAATGCATAATACATAAAAATTCTCTTTATCTCGACCTCAGTTGATATTTATACTCTTTAATTTTGAGTGTGTATAAGTAAACACTTTAACTTATATATAATTGAATTAGTAGTCACACACATTCTACATGTCAATTTACAGTTCTACATGACGTTCTATGTGTATTATGCCACATAGGACAAACGTGTCAACTTGTTCAATTTTATATAAGTTTAAATGTCTACTTGTGCACGTTCAATGTTAGAGAACACAAATGTCAATTAAAAAGCATTTTTATATATTAATTACTCCCCTAAAAAAATATAAAGTAGTTAAAACTTTTGTAAAAGAACAGTTAATATGAAAAAATAATCTCAACAATTCTATTGAATTTGATAAATTCACTAATTTTATATTATGAAAAATGTCTCAACAATTCACTGGATCAAAAATAGTACTCCATCCGTTTGAAAAAGATAAGAAAAACCAAATTTGACTTGACAAATATATAAAAATATCCTTTAATCCTATAACCTTATTCGAAACAGAATAATATTTTCAAACCCTCTCATTATTAATATAAATATAGATTTTTTTTTATATTTAATATTATTTTTATACCGTCTATCAATCGATCCCTAAGTTTATGTGATTACGTAGCGTAGAAAATGGGGTTATTAAATCAAACCGTCCAATATCGTCAAACCGTCCGTAGAAGCGGGTCAATCAGCAACGTAATTCGTTAAATAAAGGTTGAGGGATTTTCTTACAGGCACCCATTTAATTGGACTCCACTTTTCTCACGTGACCTCATCTTTCATCTCTTCCGTTCTCCGTTTATCTTCACCGTCCCTCCGGTAAATTTATTATCTCTTTCTACCTCTGATTTACAGTTATATTGTTGATTTGATCTCACCGGAGCAAATTATACCTCTTATTTTCTGTTAATTTTTCATATATGTTGTTAGATGAGATTTTTTGTTTTTTGAATTCTGAAAAAATCGTCTCTGGCTATTACTATTGCATAATAAAATGCGATGTTGTTGTGATTATTTGTTTTCTGTTTGCATTTTCGATGTTTTCTAACAACTTTTTTGAGATCGAGTTTTGAGAACTGCAGTATTCTGGTTATCAACTCTTTGAATAAACTCACATTTGTTGTTTTTTTTAGCTCAATTGCTAAAGCTTAAAATTGTTGTCCTCAGTTTGAATATTTTGTGTTTTTGATCTCAAAAAGCCGATGAATAGATCAGTATCTAGGAAGTTATAAAAGAAAACAAAAGTCGTATCTCCGGAATGTATTTATCATTTGATTGCTAAAAGAAAAAAGTGCGTTTTTAAAAAAAATTGAAAATATAGCCTTTTTGCCTTTTGACTGTTTGATAGAAAAGCTGCTCTGATTCCAGTTCGACGTCTTTGTTATCTATATCTGCACTTTTTGAGATCACACATTTGAGCTTTTTTTTTGTGGCTTGTAGTTTCATAATTGAAAGGTTCGTTCCAATTAAACTTAGGCTTAATACATAACCAACTACTTAAACTTGTTAGAATATTTCATTTAGACACTCGATCTAAATCATGTTTTTAGTTGAACACTTCCAACTCCTGATAAAGTGTTTCAACTATGACACTTTTTTAGTTTAATTTTTTTTTTTTTACGTGTGATCTCATTTGTCTATTAGTTAGTTAAGTTAACCACATAAAATATGTCATTTCCGTTTATTATACATATTCCCTTCAATAAGCCGTAAAATCTATGACATTTTCTACGTGAAGTTGATGTGTATAATTAAAGGAGATGACGTATTTTATATGATTGACTTAATTATCTAATAAATGGATGAAAACGCGCAAAAAATTTCAAAATTTGAATCGAAAGTGTCTAATTGGAACTCCTTTATTGGGAGTTGAGGAGTTCAATTGGAACATGACTTAGTTCGAGTGTCTAAATGGAATATCCCGACTAGTTTGGCTGACTACTTTTCTTCTTTCTCATTCGGAAGGCTCAGTCATTTCTTCATTATTATTTCTTGCTTGTAGCCTATGTATTAATCCTTAAAATTGGTCCCTTTGTTAATACAGTGTCAGTGGCTTCTGTTGATTCATGAGAATTACATGTTTACCTTGACTTTTATACTGTTTGAATTGATACCCTTGTTTTAGGTTTGCATTAATCCTGGTCCATGATTACTTCAACTTTCCCCAACTAGTAACTTCTTTATCTTGTAGTGACTAAATGCAGTTTCATCATATTCCGTGCAGTGTAAAAGCAACTTATAGGCCTTCAGGTGAGGAAAGAAAAAAGTCAAACTTGTTGTAGTTTGATAAAATATTACTGTATTAATTTTGGAGGATGAAAAGATCCCGTCCAAGAATAATTGGACACTTCCATTGCCTTACATAAATGTATTAATGATCTAGAACAAGTCTCTTAATGGCTCATATGCCTCAGCTACGTGAATGAGTAAAAGTAAGAAATTGTACCCGCTACTTGCGTCATGACTGTTATATACTCATATGTTGCAAATGAATTTCATGGCATAAGTTGTATATGATTTGTTCCATGAACCGGGTTTGACAGTCTGTTCTCCTCATAGGAAAACAATTCAAAAAGAAATAGCATACATACAAATACTCTTCTATATGTTGCCGATGTTTCATATTGGCAAAAGAGTGCAGAGAAAATTTAAGTTGCTACAGCCATTTCTCTTTCATCTCACGAAGTGGTGGTTACTATTTATGTCTCATTTTTGAAATTTGTAAAGTTTACTTATGGTTCCTTATGATATGTTCTTTTGCTTTTGGATTAACAGAATAGCAGTGTTGCTTTAGAAATGCTTGCTATCACATATATCACTCTGAAATCTTATCATTATTTGGGGAAATTGTTGATCCTTCCCTTTGTCTCCTGTTTCACTGTCTTTTATTTGATGTAGAGTTATAGACTTTACTTCACAGAGGAATGCCACACCTTTCTGTACTCTTCTTTTGGGATATTAGGTCCTTCATATTAATTTATCTGAAACATGTAGATGTTGTTCTTTTGGTAGTTATTTTTATCACTCGGTCTTAGTGTGTGCTATTGCAATATTAGTAATAGTCGATCATGCTTGAACATGCAGGTATGGACGTCTCTGGAGGTCAAAGTGTGTATCCTTTACACCGTTGCAAAACTATACACCTGGTTTGTCACTGGTCTTTCCTGCCTTAGCTAATTGTGCAAATTTGCTGTAAAAATAGTCAAAGAATCATTTTGATCCTTCTGAGTTAAGATTTTTGGTTATATAACTTGCTTTCTGATAATAGTTTTGGACTATATTGACTCTAATATGTAGGTGAGGCATGCTCAGGGGATTCACAATGTGGAAGGAGAAAAGGACCACAGTGCCTACCTATCTCGACACCTTTTCGATGCACACCTTACTTCTCTTGGATGGCAGCAGGTGATAAGTAGTTAGACATGGCTCTACTTTTATGTCCAATTGCTAACAGAAACTGTCTAGTAGTATTTGTCTTTCATGTTAGATTATGAATTTTTATCTTAGAAGTGTTATCCATAGAGTCTGACTGCAATGATCTAATTGATAATCTTCATGCATAAGGATAATACCAATCACTTTAACATTTTTTCTGCCATTACAGAACTCAGATTTTGTGGTTTCAAAAATCTCATTTGGTGATGTTTCAGGTAGACAATCTACGGAAACATGTTCAAACATCAGGAATTTCTAAGAAGGTGGAACTAGTTATAACTTCTCCTCTATTGAGGTACACACTATGTTTTATATTTTGGTATCGATTGTCTGACATCTTTGTTTTTCTTCTCATTTATTATGAAAGTTTCATCTCCTTTTGTGGAACATGTGCACAATCTTATGCTTTTTAGATGGCTCTGGTGATGGATGTTTAAAGAAGCACTGAATTTCTTGAATAATCATTCTTTTATTGATCTTAACACAATGATATCATATGTCTTGAGCTTAGTGAAACCAAAGTTTGGTTGTTTGTCGGTATTAGAGTGAGTTAGAGTCCACATTGGTTGGGTAATGGATTGATGGTCTGCTTATATGGACTTGGGCAATCCTTCCTTCATGAGCTAACTTTTGGGGTTGAGTTAGGCCCAGGTGTCATATTTTTACATGGTATTAGAGTCAGGTTCATACCCCTTTGGGTTCTCGGTCCACACTGCAGTTGGACCTGAGCACGAAGCGGGGGGGGGGGGGGGGGGGTGGAGCCCCTTCTT
>NW_006239445.1:263645-302017 GCF_000226075.1 Solanum tuberosum
AGGGGGTGTTAGAGTCCCATATTGGTTGGGGAATGGACTGGTGTTTTGCTTATATGGACTTAGGCAGTTCTCCCTTCATGAGCTAACTTTTGGAGTTGAGTTAGACCATGTACCATATCTTTACAATGGGTTATTTGGCTTAAATGAGAAGTCCTCCCTTCATGAGCTAACTTTAAGTGATCACATTTCTGGTGAGACAGAGAGGTTGGGGTTTTTCAGCAGGGTCGATGGTAGCAGGTCCTTTTATTTTAAGAGGTCTGCATGCTTGTGATGACTTAGACCATGCTTTCCCTATCTATTCTGGATTTGATAGCTGCAATTATTAATTTTGGAACCTCCAACTTTGGTGGTCTTGCATTGTAGGTGTATGCAAACAGCCGTTGGAGTTTTTGGTGGAGAAGATTCCACAGATGGAATAGATGTTCCTCCACTCATGGTAACAGATGCAGGAGACAGTAACCATCCAGCAATTTCAAGTTCAAATTGCCCTCCCTTCATTGCAGTGGAGGGTTGTCGTGAACACTTGGTAATGTCATCCTAAAATTACCTGACATAAGACTTATCAATCTTCTTTATCCTTTTCCTGTCTTTATATTTGTTTCCTCTCATCTTTTGTTTCATGCAGATGAATGAATCTAATTATTTCACGAGTGTTTCCTCCTAAAATTTACCTCCCTTCCATGATTGTTTTCCTTCTCTCATGTTGATTTAAGTTTGTGTACTTCCTTTGTGAAGACCTGATTTATTTTTTGGTCTCTCTCTTTTATTTTTGCATACACTGTTTCTAATCTTGGATGTAATCTTTTTTCTTTAAGTTCTGAAAATTTTGATTTGATGCCTAGAGATTGCAAACAGGAGTACCATTTATTGGCAGGAAAAACATAACTCCTTTGCTTCTATTTTCTTTCTTTAGCATGCCAATCTTTCTTTGGTAGGTAGAGGAGCTTGGGATGCAGAATGACTCTGTTTATGCTGTTCTTTGGTCTTGACAAAAATCTGATATGTCTAGAGACTAGAAATAACAAATTGTTTAGAAAGCATTTTCTTATAATAGGCTTCACCAAGAATTGATAAAACTCGTGTTTCTGTTGTGCATTTTGGAAACATATATGCAATTTTGTCATAGTGTTGATTCATCTGTAATAATGCACATCAATTATGTGAAATGATTTTAACAACTTGAAGCTTTTGAGTCATCTCTTGGGGTGAGAATCCTCTGTGGTATGTTGCTAATTGTTACTGAAAACTTGTATTGACTTGGTGCTGCCTTTTCTTTTAGGGGTGTAGTTCCTTGTAAAACATCTTGATAAGCTTGGTATCATTGGTTGACAGCTTATATTCTTCTTTTCTTTTGTTCACATTGTTGTGATCCTTTTCATTTGGTATTTACTCTAGAACTTTGTTGGCATGCATGAGTCCCTGATTAAGTAGAACAAGATTGAAGAATATTTTGTAACTCAATAACGATGTTAATAGTTGGATTAATATGCTAATCATATTTCGTCATGTTCATGCTTACCCCTTAGTTTTGTGACAACTAAGTACAGAAAAGGAACTACCTGAAGTCTATCCAGTAATAATTGATGCGAAATAAGGGAAAGCCCATTGGGCTTTCTTGCATATACATGGATTGACATTTGGTGAGGATGTGACATGGTCATTCTCTTGAATTACTTTCAACAACTAAGTGGCTTGTTTCTCTTATGTTCCACTTAGTCTTTGACCTCTGTTCCATTTGGGCTGAATTTTAAATAGAATGTTATACTATTAGGTGGAGAAGTCTTTTAACTACTGGTTTGAAATTTGATTATAAGTGTAATAGTTTGTTCGTAAGATGTCAACTAAAGTTTAGAATGATCAAAGTGATTTCTTATATTAGTTAAAAATGTTGAAGGGGGAAATCTTTTCCATTTAAGGAAGAGGTCAGCTCTTATGGGGATGGACCAAAAAGCTAAGGCTCGGTATTATTGGGACGAAGGGAGGTTATCATAAAAGAACAGTAGAAACTCACTTTTCTAATGTTAGCATACACGAAGTTTATTTGTTTTATGTGTTGCGAAATGCAGGGAGTTCACTGGTGTGATAAGAGGAGAAGCATTAGCGAATACAAGCCTCTATTTCCTGCAATTGACTTTTCCTTGGCAAGTACTTTGGTTCTATTAAATTGGAAAATACTTAGCTAGCTTTAGTTTTTTGGTATGATTTGCCTGCTAGAACATACTTAAAGAGTTTTCTCATTGAACAAGGTTCACCTTGATTTTCCCAGATTGAATCTGATGATGATGTTCTCTGGGAGGCTGATGTTAGAGAGAAAATTGAAGATGTTGCTTCTAGAGGAATAGCGTTCTTTAAGTGGTAAGTGCAGATGTATCAGAAAGAATGCAAAATCGATCTAATGATCTTCAGATGTTTGTGTCCATGTTTGAGTTTTATTACAAATGTAAGTGAACAAGAAAATGAAGTGAGGGAGGCAGTATGTCCAGTAATTCAACTACCTGGGAGTAGTTTCACTAATGCTGTTAACATTCAGTAACATCATGCCTAGGTCAGTTAGAGTTGAGAGGGTTTTCTGTAACCGGTTATTGATGCTGGTCAAGCTTGCTTTGAATTTATTGGTTGCTCACTTCTGTGTTAACTCCTTTCTTTGGCTTCTTGATGTCATATAGTTTGATAGGTTACGCCAGTATCAATGAGTTTCTCTTGAATAAGATAACAATAATTTTCTCTCGAGTAAGGCTTTAGGAAAATTGATCTACAAGAAGTGTTACTGTTAAATCAAGGTTCCTGAAACAGATTCCAATGTCTTGGTTGCCATCATATTATCCCCCTAACTAATTTATTGTGATACCTACAGGTTGTGGACACGGAAGGAGAAGGAGATTGCAATTGTTACGCATAGTGGATTATTGACTCATACACTTGCTAAATTTGGTGATGATTGTCATCCAGATGTGAAGAGTGAGATATGTAGGCGGTAAGTTCTCAACTTGATGGTGAACCAATATGCTGGAAATTGGTTTGATCACATTCTAACTCCAACTGTTGAACTAACACCAAATAACCCAAATACATGATAGATGCCTGATGGAACTCTAAACTACTATTGCCTACAAATGACAAATATAGGGAAGTACATATAAGAACTGAACTTAACTTCACGTTTATCTCTCTGTGTCTGCCTTATGCATCCAGATATAAAAGGACCATCTTTCTACTAATCGACGCCTCTGTCTCGCAAGGACATGTAGCAAGTCATAGAATGTGGTTGTTAATCAATTTTGTCTTATTGACTATCGCAGTTATCTTCATTTCCTTCCTGTAGATTTATATGGATCAGCATCATTTCCTCCCACCTAACCCTTTTCTGTGACTTTCTTTCTTGGATGTTTAAAGAGAAGTAGAATACAAACATGAATATATTTCTTTGAGGTTTCTGATTTTCTCTGAAATAACTCGAGTTTCATCTGGTGGCTCAATAGAAAAGTGAAAAGATGTGTCTATTTTTTCATCTGGGATTTTGATTTTCCTTATAATAGCTCAAGTTTCAACCGTCATTTCAGATTTTGATCGGACAGTTAAAATTATGTGTGCAGTTGACCCTCTCCATTTATCGATACAGTACATTGTTTCAGCATTTTCCTTGTGATGAATTACTATACTGAAAGGTGGTGACCACTTTAATCTTTTTTTTTGTTCTCATATCATTTGCAGATTTCAGAACTGCGAACTTCGAACCATGGTTCTTGTTGACAGAAGGTTTGCGTCTCTAAAACCTATTTGAGCGAATCTATGACCATATGTTTTGATTGCTGCTGAATTTGCTACCGTGCAGCATGGTAGGGTCGGATTCTTCAGCAACTGATTATCTAGGAAAAAATCCAAGTGGAGAAGATGCGCCAAGTGACGTTACATGTACTACTCCAGATGGATTGCCAAACTGATGATATTCCAAGCAGTGGCAATAAAAAATGTTCGAGTTTGGGTTGCATTTACGATTCTTTCAAAGTTATGTTTTAGATCATCTCATTTGGAGCACTTTGTGGTTGACTCCGAATTTTATCAGATTCTTGAAGAAAGTATACCAAGGCAAATTTAGTTGTCTGAAGGTACAAGCAACTGCTTCGATGCCTTACAATTATCAGCAAGTATTTGTCCAAATCACATTTCATACACATACAATATAAGGTATGTTTTTACGATTGATTACTACCGGGGTTTCGAACTTTCAGGTAGTTATGTCTCCAGCTGCCGTCTGGTGGAGGTTTGTACTCTGTCCATTTTGTGATTCATCCAGTACGTTTACTCTTTTCATTTTTAACCTTTATACTATAGTCATTCCAGACGGCAAGCATGTAAAACTATTTCCTTGTATGTTAGTTAATAATGTGAATTTTATCAGTCTTTTCAAAATAATCGTTTAAAATCTCATTCGACTGTAGTACTAGCAAGGTAAGACTAGACTGCGTACACCAGACTATGTCAAATTAATTGAAAATATGGAATCAATTATATCTTAAATGAAAGTTAGTCATCCCTTTCTTGAAAGCAATAATATCATTGGTACGTTTTCCTGTCTAATCTTTAGATGAGGATTTGTCTAGTTATTAGCTAGCACACTTGCAAACAAAATAAGTGGCTCAGGATGCAACATCATTTTAATGCTGAAAATTCTTAACATTCGAATTAAATCAACCCCTTTTTTATAATTTCCTAATCCTGGACCCCTCTTTCATACACAAACAAAAAATGAAAAAAATAATTCGATCAAATCAATCAGCTAGCTTGTTTCTTTGCAAGAAATTAGCTTAATGTGCAACTCTCATTTGAATATTTGCTACTACCTTGAGATCTTACACCCAAAATTTTGCTATGACTATCATGCCTTCCTACTCATAGGGGCTTGGCACTTTCCCAATGGTCTGGTGTAGGTCGTGCTCTTAAGCATCATCTAGTTTCTGGTTAGTAGGGATGCAATGGGGAAGGGCAGGACGAAGGCAGGGCGGGTTGAGTTTAACTGCAAAATTTTAAGCTGCCTGCTCCGTCCTGCATAACAATTTTTGTTATTTTCAACCTGTCTCGCATAAATCCGCTCCGCATGAACTGGCCCTGCATAAATTGATTAATATTTTCCTTTTCTAGGTAAGTTTAATACTAAAAATAAAATTCATAAAAACAAATTGATTTTTTCATTTAAGTTATATTAATTTACTAGATAATGACTTGAATTTTTATTTTTTTTAAATGTCTATTGAGAAGCATGTAAGAAATTGTATTAGTTTTGATTGAATCATTTTCATTTACTATATTGAATATCTTAGAAACTTCAAAGAAATATCTTAATAGATAATGCTCTATCACTCTTATAACATGTAAAATATTAAAATTAAGTTTGAACCCGAAAAAAATATTCGCAAGCCTGCAACCCACCCCATCTGCATTAGTTTCTAAAAAACCCACTTCAACCCGCCCCACATCCCTCCCCACCCAACATAACCTTAAACCCACATCATCCAGCATAGCCTTAAACTCATCCCGCCTCGCCCCATTTTCATCCCTAGTTTCCGGGCTAGTTTATTCGGGAGGTATCTAATTGATTAAGTACCTCAATATGGTGTATCTTCTAGGCATATACTACACACAAATATAAAAATAAAATGTTCTTGGGGACTTGATTGATGTGGACGCAATTAAGCAAGGTTCAATTCTTAGTTGTGTTAGTTAACCAACTCTTAAAGCATCAGACATATCATAGGTTATAAATCAAATTGACATCCCTTTTGATCTTTTTAAAAAATATAATATTAAGGTCTGCCTATAAACTCATTGCAATTGAAGGTGCATTATTTCATCGATCAAGTGACGTTGATAAAGACATCATTTTGATTCTAATCAATTCAAATCATCCAACTTGCATAAATAAATTAAATAGAAAGCAACGCAAAGAGGGAAGTCCCTTTCTTTGTTGAAAAACATTGAAATCAAGAAAAAACGTAATTTTTTTAGATAATAATTATTAGTTGTTGGCCATCTGATAAATTACTCCCTTTATTACCAATCTTTATATACGCAGGCTTCTCTTCAGACATACATAAGACGCTATAGGTCATACACCAAAATATTAATTATGATAATATATGAACATGATGAATATTTAAGCAGATCATACACCAATTTCCAACTGCTTTAATATTTAAAAATTTGTACTAACAAGAAGCAGACAACCCCAAGTTTTGTACAACCCTCCGAACTACGTTAAAAAAAAAGTATCACAAGACGATAAAAAGGATTTGTCAATGCGTAAAATAATAACACTAGCTACTTGTAATAAGTTAGTCCATTCTGATCATCTTGCTATAATTTCTAACTATGGTAGCAACGCGTTTCTATCTACTATGTCTGTACCTGATTAAGGATATATATGTCTATATATAATATTAACCTCTTTAATAAAAAAATATAATAAAATTGTAACCTAACTCAATTAGTCATAAAAAAAAATAAAAAAAATAAAAAGGAAGAAACATCTTCATAATTAGTCTCACAATTGAAACATTTTGATAAGTCACAATGAGGTCCCACCATGAAAACGAAAAATACAATGCATAGTGTATCCAATATGGCACCATCATCATCATCATCCATTACCGAATTTTTCAAATTATCAACTCTGCTTGAACTTGCTCATATTATCGACTTCACATTTAAATAAAGTATAAAATTATCGAATGTCAATCAAAAATAATTCTCTTATCTCAATAAAAATAAGATTACATATATCTTATCCTCCTCAGACTCATCTGCAAAATTACACGAAATTAGTTATATTTCGTTGTTGTTGGTATCTAACCTCTATTTTCTATAGTATTATTAATTATTATTGCAAGGATAAATAAATTATCTTTGTATAAATCCAATCAATAAGAAAATAATCAAATTATATCCAGAGATTAAAAGACAAGTGTCCCTTATATTTGCTGCTGCATCACCAAGCTTCACCCCCCCGTACGTTTTGCTCCAATTTGTCTATTACTTTAGTTTTCTCTATGACCCTACTAAAATCCACCATAGATTAATTACTATTTAATTCTTTTTAGTTAATTAAAATTTTCGAAAACTCCAAAAAAAAAAATTGTCTTAAATGTAACGTTATAAATATGGAGTATCTTAGACTAACTTTGAAAATTAGTAATTTTGTGATATATTTCTTTAATGATTCTTAGTGTAGCATAACGGTTATTAAAGTAGATAACTTTGAAAACAAAAGGAATCGAATCTAATAATGCATATGTTAGGCTAAAAAATAAATATATGTTAGGTTAATTCCACTATTTGTCTAGATTGAATAATGACACCTCGTGATTGTACTAACGAAAATTTAATTCCAAAAACTTAAACGAAGGCTCAAGTTAGATCTAATAGTACCATTTCTATAAATCTATTGCTTTTTGTATTTCAATTGATTTGTCTGAGATTGATCTGACACGAAATTTTTTTTAATAATTTTTTTTTAAAGATTTTATAAAAATACGAAGAATATATTAAAATATTTTTTAATTTTATGATCTTAAATATGTTAATTAAAAAATTATAAAAAAAGAAGAAGAGAAAGACTTTTAAATAAATAAAATAAATAAGATAAACAAATTGAAAACATAAAAAGATACTCACAAATTAAAGGGTTAGAAATTGATCCTCGCAAACAAAGCAAGTGTTTTATATAGCTAATCGATTGAGTTATTAATGGCATGTTTGGCCAAAAATCTTTTTTGCTTTCCTTAACAAACTTGTATAGTCTTGCATGGTGCAACTTGTCACTCCTATTTTTTTTTATAATAAAAAATAAATTTGAAAGAAGTACAAAAAAATTCCTTAATAAAATATTACTATCATAAACAATCTTTCTATTTTACATAAATAATAATAAAATGTGTATATTTTGTCATTCTCATACTCCACTACAATTATATTTGAATGTATTATTATTAAGTTAAAGGGTAAAAAATATACTAAAAGTATCCCACATAAATGAGTTTCATATGTGAACTATTAAGAGTATGAATAACTTATCTGAATTATTACCAAATGATTAGCAAAAAATACCTAGACATTGCTTAGGCCAAAGAATTGCTTCTAGGTGTATTTGTTCATAAAATCTTCGTCCACTTGACATATATAATAACTTGATTCGTTAACATATTAATTTTTTAAATACATTTTAAATTGACTTCTATAAAAACTTTCTTTCAAATAAAAAATATCGAGGTCATGCTACTACACAAGATATCTAAGCACGTTTATTTATAAAATCTTCGTCTACCTAATATATATTACGGCTCTATTTGTTAACACATAAATTATTTTTTTTACTGTATTTTAAAATTAATTCTTTAAATTTTCTTTTAAGTCGAAGATATCAATGCCATGAGACCAGACCACGGCTACCTTCTTTTTCCAACAAATACTAATACCACGTGGACCCACCTGAACACTTCAACTCAGTAAAATAAAATCCAGCCTCTCTTATTTCTCTGCCCTGTTTTTCTACCTTAATACTCTGCTTCTTCAACTTCCCATGGCTTCTCTAAATTCCTCCATTTCTTTGTAACACTACCAAAGAAAAACCTCAAATTCTCAAAAATTATCAATCCATGGAGAACTACTCTTATTCTTCATACCCAGATTCTGTTAATTCATCCCCACGTTCCCGCGAAATCGACTGCGAAAACGCTTCATGGGATGATCAACCACCTTCTTCAAATTCAAATTACAAGGTCAAATTCATGTGCAGTTATGGTGGTAAAATACTACCGAGACCCCATGATAATCAGCTCGCTTATGTCGCCGGTGAAACTAAAATTCTCTCTGTTGATCGGAATATCAGATTTTCGAATCTTGTTGCTAAGCTTTCGTTGATTTCTGATTGTGATGTTTGCTTTAAGTATCAATTACCTGGTGAAGACCTTGATGCTTTGATTTCAGTAACTAATGATGAAGATTTAGAGCATATGATGCTTGAATATGATCGTCTTTATAGGGGTCCTGCTAAACCGGCGAGGCTCCGGTTGTTTTTATTTCCGTTGAGTACTCCGGCGACGAGTACTTTTGGTTCTACTGACTCGAAAACTGAGAGTCAGTGGTTTGTTGATGCTTTGAATTCTGTTCAGTTGCAAAATTTGGATGTGAATTCACCGACGGCTGTTTCGTCGGCACCGGCGCCGGCGAATAATCCGGATTTTCTGTTTGGGTTGGATAAAGGGCAAGTTCAACAACAACAACCTCCACCGGTGAAGCTACAAGACCCAACTCCACCACCGCCGGTGCCGGAGGTTTTTGTTAAGGATTTTGCTGGTTCCGATACTGGATCGGAAGATCGGCATATCATCGGAGAAAATGTTATCTCGCCGGCGGATTATCAGAGACAGATTCATGAAATGCAGAGGCTGCAGCAGCATATTTCTAATCAAGAACAAGCTATGTATAACAGGAAGATTGAGGAATCTATTCCGCGAATGTATCCCGGAGAATACTACCAGCAAAAAGCTCCGCCGCCGCAACAGACGGCGGTGCCGGTGACGAATTCGGCCAGTTTTTGGCAGGAACGTCATATGACTACTGGACCATACCCTGCATCATCAGTGCAAACTGAACAGCCTGTATATATAGTTCAAACGCCCGCCGGAGTTTATCAAACTCCGGCTATGCGACCGGTGACCAACCAAATGGGTGGTCAGGCTTATTACGGCATGCAGCGCGTGATGCCGGAGGTTTACCGGGAACAGCCGATGTACGGCGGAGTTCCACCACAACCAACAATTCAACAGCAGCAAATGGGAGGAGCTTACACGTCGGAAAATATGGGGATGGTGCGGCCACACGCGCCGCCAGAGCCAACATATACACAAGTTGGGTATGACAGTGTAGGGAGACAGGTGTATTATACTGCACCGGCGGGTGTTATGCAACAGCAAATGCAGCATCCAGCAGTGGCAGGTTGGCTAACATCAATTAACAATTGTGTGTTACATTAGCAAGTGTTTAATTTCTTAAACTTAGTTTAGATTTGTGTTTAATCAAACATTAATCACTTGCATATCCCAATCCCACGAAAACATTACACAAAACATTTCCAAAATCACATAATCCTATTTTCACTTAATTAAAAATTTAATTTAAAAGCATGAAAGACATTAACGATAAACATCAAGGCTTGCCAATAATTCTACCATCTGGATTCAACGCGCCACCACTCTGCCTCCCATCCCCCGCCGCTGCAGCGGCGGGGGATGGGAGGCAGAGTGGTGGCGCGTTGAATCCAGATGGTAGAATTATTGGCAAGCCTTGATGTTTATCGTTAATGTCTTTCATGCTTTTAAATTAAATTTTTAATTAAGTGAAAATAGGATTATGTGATTTTGGAAATGTTTTGTGTAATGTTTTCGTGGGATTGGGATATGCAAGTGATTAATGTTTGATTAAACACAAATCTAAACTAAGTTTAAGAAATTAAACACTTGCTAATGTAACACACAATTGTTAATTGATGTTACATGAACACAGACATCCTAAAAAACATAAGTATGCCATGATGTAAACAATAACTAGTTACTTCAACATCACCCCCAAGACATTTACGCTAGTGTTTGATCATAAATTTTAGATCATATCAAATTAGATTTTGAAAATTTATAAATTTATCATCAATAGTAAAATGAATGTCTTGAAACAATTTTCAAGTTTTAAAAATTACAAATTTTAAAACTCATTTTTTAAATTACTATCATATTTAAAGTTAGCTTACATCAAATTAGGAGTAACTTTATTTCTTAATTCACGATCAAACATCATGTTCAAATTAGGAGTAACTTTATTTCTTAATTCACAATCAGGCATCATGTTCAATCGAATCATCCCAATTATTAGTGTTACGCAATATATATTAATTTTGAGGTGACCGAACATTAAGTTATTAGTATTCCTAAAAGAGAATAAGACCAAACACGTTCGGCGTAGAGATAAAGCACTTCCAATCTTGTTTGATTCTATCTACTAAAATTTTCAAAGAAGCATCAATATGGAGTATTGTTTTGCAAAAAGCTTTATTACTGAAAAAAGTAATTAGTCTATCGTACGTTTTTCTTCCTTTCTATACCTAAGGAAAGAAATAAAAAAAGGTACCAAATAGCTATTTGAGAACATTATTCCAAAAAGATAATATGATTTCGACCGATAATCGATTTGAATTTTCAACTAATTTTTGAAATTGAGTAACCATTTTCCAATGGCAACTTTTTGTTTTACGTGAATTGGCAATTGAACGTGGAAGGAGTTTTGAAGAGCCACTTGTGACTGAAAAATCGTAAAAAGTCAGCATAATTGATGCCTAATTAAAGAGAGAGCTTCATGTTGAAGCAATGAAAATAGGTACGTCAGTGTTAGTAATGGAATCATACTACTCCATTTGCTAGCTAGGAATATGAAACAAGGCCACTATTGTTGACTAACCAACACCAAATTGCATGATGATACTACCGATAGATATGGCGCAATGAATGAGGTTGTTAAATTTTAATAAAAAATTTTAAATTCGAGTCTTGAATATAAAAAATTATTAGTAGAAAGTGTTTTCTTTCAAATGAGGTCATATATAGTACGAATTCAGAATAGTCGAGTTTCAGAATCATTTGTAGAGAGTGTTTCCTTTCAAATGAGGCCCTATACAATACTAGTTAAGAATAGTCGAGCTTCAAATTAAATCATTAGTAGAGAGTGCTTCCTTTTGAATGAGGCCCTATACGATGTGAATTCAGAATACTCGAGCTCCAAAATCATTAGTAGAGAGTGTTTTCTTTCGAGTGAGACCCTATATAGTGCAAATTCAGAATAGTCGAGCTCCAAAATCATTAGTAGAGAGTGCTTCCTTTTAAATAAGGCTCTATACAGTGCGAATTCAGAATAGTCAAACTCCAAAATTATTACTAGTAGAGAGTGCTTCCTTTCGAATGAAGTCCTATACGGTGCAAATTCAAAATAGTCAAGCTTTAATATAGATATCACCATCAGATGAAAAACCAATAAATAAATAAATCATGATTATATATAGCATTCACCATTATTTAATTTGTGCTATTTATCATACATCACTTTCATCTGATTGGACTAAAATAACACCATTTTTCTTCAACAAGAGAAAGCATATGATTAAGGTTTAGAATAAATATGGCAAATGAAGGATATATGTAAAGCATATATTTTGTTGGTCAGGACTTCGCTGAACAAACTTTTTCTCACCTTTAAAAAGTTGACATTCTTTTATTTAAATTGGAAATAAATTAAAAAAGGATACCACAAGAAAAAAATAATTAGACAATTATTCTTCTTGTATAAAGTCAAATCAACTAATCCTACTGCTAGGTAGAGTTTACTGATTAAAATAATAGTTTCACTGAATAATTGTTTGGAGATATTTACTCCAATAAGAGGAAAAAAATTCCAACTCTAAGGTATGCTAAAAGCCAAATATTTATGTAGTTTGTTTTGAAATTATTCTCCCTGGTCCATCTTTACTTGTTCAGTATTAAATTGGTATATTTCTTAATGAATAATAAATAGAGTGACACCCTGAATGAGGCCTTACGTGGTACAAATCTAAAATAATTGAGTTCCAATACGAGTATTGGACAGCAGATGAAAAATAAAAAGAATGACAATTTTACTATATGCATTGAAAAATAGCTATAATTAATTATAAGAATAAATTAAATAATAAATTATTTTTAAATTTGTCAAAGTGAATATCCATTTATAATATAATTGAACAAGTAAAAATGAACGGAGAAAGTATTGTACATTTGCATACATTAATATTCTATTCACATGTGTCTTTTAACAATTCCCCAGCCAAAAAGTTACTCGTTTGTGAATAGATAAAGATGTCATACTCTTCTTTCCTTTTCTCTGCCAACCGACGCCCTTTTCTACCTTCCATTCTTCAATTGCCAATCAATATTTCCTACCACAATCATCGAAGGCGTCAATAAAATTAGCTTATAAAAATATATTTTTACTTAATTCATTTTAAGTTTTTGGAGAGATATTTTTAAGATCGGACGAGTTAATAATTCATTCCAGACATTAAATATAGTTAATTTTAATTCGTTCTCATTCAGTTAAATAAAATTATTGATCATCAATTAGTAGTATAACTTATTTTAACCTATCTTAATTCAACTCGATCGTCACAACACTCCCATTTAGAGCGATAACAAATAATAACGAAATCATTTATATGCTGGCGACGTGAAAACTTGACACGTGTAATATGTCTCTTTCTCTGTCAATGATGAAAATGAAAATGATTCCTGTACTTGATATAATATTAATTTGAATTGTCGCAATCTTTTCTTGCTTCAAAATTTTAAATAGATCTTTTTAGTTTTTTGTTCATCCTTTTTTTTTCCTTGTAACATAAGTAAAAAAAGTTGACAAGATCTACTGCAAATTGTTATCTTTACTTTCCTTACCCCTCCCCCCCCCAAAAAAAAAAAAAAAAAAAAAAAAAAAAAAATTATTTTGGGCCATTGCAATTTTTTCGCAATAATAAAGCATAGATATTGAATTTTTTTGACTTCTTTATGTTTTGAACCTCTTTAACGAAAATTCTTGCTCCGCTAACGTAACCATGTATATCTGGAGTAGATTAAAGAGTATTAGTACTATAAACATTCTTTCTTATGCAAGACAAAATGTAATTCTTGTTGGAATTTTTTTACTTGTCCCGTATTTGAATGAGTAATGCAGTTAAGTCAGCTAACAAGACGAGAGTCGGAAAAAGTGAAATTTGGGAGAATGATGGAGGAAGATTTCAGTCTTAGAAACTTCGTTGGGCTTATTGAATTAATTGGGCCTGTTATATTCAGTCTTCTTGGACTATTGTTTTAATAGGCCCTAAATCCAGCTAATCTGAACAATTAAATTCTTAGGGCTGTATATTCTTATGAACAATATGCCAATAAATATTTAGGCATTGTATATAAGTATATATCAATATCCCAATTCTATTTTTAGCTACATTTCTGAGTTTAATAGATATAGAACATACAAATATCTTGATGAAAGTCTCAAGGGGTGTCTACATCATATATATATATATATATATAATTATAGTTATCGAGTTGATTGTATGTAGAGTATTATAAAAGAATATTAAATTTCATACGTACTCTATTTTTATTGGCTTAAGGTTTTGAACATCTATAAGCCGAGGTCTATCGAAATTTAAAAATAACCTCTCTACCTTTATAAGGTAGGAGCAAGGTTGCGACACATTATCCTCTCCCAGCTCCACTTACAAGATTACACTAGATATATTATTATTAGTAGTAAAGTTTTGAATTTAATTTTAATTAGAAACCTTCAAATGTGATTAAAGTCGACTATACTTTTAAAAATTGTCCCTTCCGATAATCCAAGATGATATTTTCCTACAAGTAATATTGGTAGGACCACAAAATTAATAAATTTTGACACCCATTGATAAACTATTAATTAATGGGACAAGTGGCATTAATTAAGTGCAGAAGTTAGTTATTAATAGTGCATAGAGAGTCCATACAGAAACACTGAATAATTTATTTTCATTTGTACTAGTTTTCGTTAATACATTTACACCTAAAATTTGTTATTAGTGTATAAGAGGTGATAAATATCCCAAATTAGTTAAGATGTGTACCTGATCCAAACACCACGATTATTAAAAAAAATAATGAAAGTGGAGAAGTTAGTTGACAACTTGACTTAGCATTCTTTAATATTTAGTACATAATTGTGGCGTATTTTTGTGGATGTTACGTTTATGTGAAGAAAATCAACAATATAATATAGTTTGGTGATGCAGTCACGTATTGTCAACCTTATCAAGGCCTAATAATATTGTTTTATGCACTATGATTGTCCAATCCTTTTTTAATATTGCATTAAGTTTAATACTATAATTTATTGTAGATATATTTTAATTTTTTTGTTCCATGAACATGATGAAACATTGCATTCTTCCTGGATTATTGGTGTTACAATTAACAATATCCCATGTTTCATGGTTTCAAAGATACTTATTCCTTAAAGCTTAGTTTAATTATTTTTTTTAATAAATAAGTAACATATTTGATGTATATAGATTTGACTATATATTAAAAACAGGTAGAAAATACATATGTGGATGATGATGAATCGTGCACAAATATTACATTTTCTATTTTAATTTCTTCCTAATCCTTTTACGCAACTTACGAAATTGAGAAGAAAACGTGTGGTGGGTGGCATGACAGCTGGGCGGAGCTAGTAGCTCGTATGCGAATTTGATTGAACCTAATAGATTTTATTTAAATAGTGTATTTGTATTAATAAATTTATTAAATATGTATAAATATTAAATTTAGAATTCGATTATTATCATTTAAATTCGTCATTGTAAAATTCAGAACTCATAAAATTGAAATTCTAGCTTCGCCTATGAATTGACCGCCGACAAAGATCCTTTCTCACACACTCTAATAATAGGGGCAAAGGTTTATTTGAATCCTATTTGGAGAAAAATAACATAATTTATACATAATTAAAATTAATATTTATATATATATTAGATATTTAACTCTCTTTTTTTTCTCCATATTTTGAACCTTACATGAAAATCTTACCAATAGTTATTAATTATTACCAACACATTATTAATTGACCTATTGGAGACATCAGATCTCAACTTTTCTAAAATTCTATTGTATTAAACTATATATTGAGTACATTACAAGCTTTCAACATGACATTAGTGTTGTCTGATAGTTGCAACCACTTTACAGTTTTAAATTTTTTTATACAATAGAAGCACTACCATATATACATGTAAAAAAATAATATAGTCCAATCTTATCCACATCCAATTAGTCTTAATAAAAAACAATAAATGGTGATAGTTTCAATTATTGGTTATACCGGAGAATATTAGACATCCTCTATAATTAGCATATTTTTCGATAATGATATTGATATCTCAGTAAATAAATATTGACGAGTTGTTTTAAAAAATATCAACATCTTATATATTTTTCGAATATGAAATATGCTAATATAGCAAAAAATTCTCTATTTCCCAATTATATAGAATTTCTTAAAATTCAACGTTTTAAAGTGGAGTTGTGATTTGTGAATGATGTACTGATATTATACGAACATTTAAGATAAACTATGAAAATAATATACTAATTAAGTTGTTGACTAAAAAAAAAGAGTAAATATAACAATTAGCTCCATAGTCCATATCATCTTAATTTCTATGTCATCTCATATAAACAACGTTTCACACACATGTTTTTTGTTTGAAAAAAAAACGACATGCCTAAGCTCTGATGCTATGCTTGAAGCTGATTGAGAGCAAGTTGGCGCAAGGCTCGAGATTAATTGTTGATCTCCATAAAAGTTATATAAGAGTGTCAAACTACAAGATGATTTCTCCCGGGGAAAGGTCCAGTAGGCTGCCCAATTACAGAGCATTTTTATACCGGCTAGTGCTTAATCACTTCAGATTACATAAAACAAATTTAAAAAAATCAAATTTCTCTAAGTTATAACAACCGTTTATTCGATCTTAATTTAACCACGTGTCATGATCTATTTTGTTTTTAATAGACGTCATTTTTTCCCATACATTAAGTAAAGAAGAATTCATTCAATATTGGGTTTTAACAAAATGAAGAGTCCAAAATAGATGTAAACCATTTGTAAAACAAGTTAGCAATGATCGCCGTTTTCTTAAACCACCGCCGTTCTACACCAAACATAATGTCTTCTTAGGTTTTTAGAAAATTTAAAATAGGAAGCCATTTTTCTTGGTTTCCCATTTGGTTTCAATATTCATTTTAAGATTCGACTTCTTTGAATTGACGTAATTTTTTTTTTACTTTGATTAAAGTGCATTTTAAAAACGAAAGCAATTTCATTCATAAGATTCGATCCCAAAATATCTAATCAAAGAGGAACAAAAGACTTATTAAAAATATATATAATATATTGAAATATCTTTAATCATGTGATTTTGAACATATCATTTGATGTATTGAAATAAAAATTTGGAATACCAAATTAAGAAAGAACCGTCTTTTAAAACAAACTTAGTAAAATAATTAAACAAATAAATTGAACCATAATTTGATGATGTGTAAAAAAACGTCCTATTTAGTTTAGAAGTAATATGTGATAGAAATTAATTTAGGGATAAATTGTGTATTAAGCCTAATCAAGAAAAAAGAGGTATCATTTTCAAGTGGTGCATTCTCCACTAATGATATATTTCCTTTTCAACAACTACACCTTTTCCAACTTCTTACTACTTGTCATTCCTACTTTACCAAACCAAAATCTTAAATTCATAGCTAGCGATTATAATTTTTGAAAATTCATCATCAAATATTTTTAACTTTTCCAAAATTGGTTTAAACAATTTTTTGAATTTTAGGATTTCTAGTTACACAATGCCAATTTTTTTAAAAGTAAAATACTTGTTCAACATAATTTTAATTTAAAAATTCCAACTCCAAAAACTACTCAATGTTTTAAGTTTCTTGTGTCCATCTCGAATTATTGACCGTCTTAAAAATACTCATATACTTGACTAACTAAATTTAGATATACTCTCGATCTGCCACATGATATAATAAGTGGTCTCAAACTCTTGAATGAGCATGAAACTCTTAATAACAAATCGAGAGAAGTGTTGAAAACATCCTTAAACATGACGAGAATTTAGGAGTATATTTCAATCATATTGCAAGATTTAAATATGTTTAAGACGGTGGAGATAAAAATAATAATTTGTTACTATATAAAAGATAAAACCCCACATAAGCACTTTCAAGTTTTCAAAATCCCCAAATCACTTTTTCCCCATTCATATAGCTGCCTTTATCATTTTCAACTCCTTCACAGTTCATATTCCTTTTCCTCTCAACAATTCCCATCCCCTTTGCTTTATCAGTTTAAAAATAGTAATACTTTATACAGATTGGGAAAAAGCCAAAATCTTGTTCGTCAAGCCCAATATGTTTTCTTGAAATAGCAAAAAAATGGGTTGAGGTAACAGGAACTTGAAGAAGAAGAAAAAGGGTGTTGATTCGTGTTGTTGTTGAAGAAAAAGAAGCAAAAATGGTGGTAAGGAAAGTTGGGAAGTATGAAGTTGGAAGGACAATTGGAGAAGGAACGTTTGCTAAGGTTAAATTTGCTCAGAATACTGAGACAGGTGAAAGTGTCGCCATGAAAGTCCTCGATCGAAGCACTATCATCAAGCACAAGATGGTTGACCAGGTGGGTGTTTATTTTTTCCCCCTTTTTTGAATTGGGTATTTGAAGAATGAGAAAAAAAAACCCATTGCAACTGGATAATCCATGGATGAAGCTTAAGATTTTAGAGTAATTATTATTCCTAATTTGTTAAATTTATATTTTGTAAATGCTCTATTTGAATTGTTGTAGCAATTTATGGAATAAGTTTTCGATTAATAAATGTGATAAGTTGACTCTTCCAATTTAGATCAATTTGTGAAAGTATTTGAAGTTTTAGTTAATTGTTTAGCAACATAATAGAGTGGCTTTTACTTGTTATTTAGGATGTTAGTTGATTGACCATGGCATCATGAATGCGGGATTATCGGCAATTTGTCGGGCTGCAAATCATTTTAGAGGACCCAGAAAGATGAAATGATATCTGAACTCTGATGAACAGATTCAAGTTAGTTTATAGATCATTTTTTTACAATGTGCGCAAAATGCTTCTAGCTAATAGTCCCACTTTAGTAGATTCGATCGCAGTTCAGCATTTCAAGAGTTCTTTTTGAATGTCAATTTCTAAGCCATTTCTTTCTGTGTAGAGATTCAAATTGTGTAAACTTGTGTTTGTGGTATTAGTTCTCAAGCATATGGTATGGAGACAATGTTTCAGTTTGGATATAATTTGTTTTTTTTGGTTCTCTAATAGGAGCTTTCTGCATTTTCATCTTGCAGATAAAGCAGGAGATATCCATAATGAAGCTTGTTAGACATCCATATGTAGTTCGATTACATGAGGCATGTGCCAAAACAAGTGCCGATGACTTTCAGTTTCCTGAAATTTGTTGCCTGTTTCACTTTTAGGTTACTGGTGTTGGGGAGATTTTTTTTGCTGATGTGCACTGATGATATAAAGAAATTTTGCTGTCAGGTTATAGCAACTCGCACGAAGATCTATATTATCTTGGAATTTATCACAGGCGGAGAACTGTTTGATAAGATAGTAAGTCCCACCTTAAAATGGTCAAGGACAAATGCAGATTATTTTGATTCTTCTTAAACACTTAAGCATATATTCTCCTTTGAATGATTTCTGGTATGCATTTGTAGGTCCACCATGGACGATTAAGTGAGGCCGAGTCTCGAAGATACTTTCAGCAATTGATTGATGGAGTTGATTATTGTCACATCAAGGGAGTTTATCATAGAGACCTAAAGGTACTTGTTAACAGAACGTAAAATCAAGAGAGCAATAAGTTATTATGCATTTAAACGAAAATCTTACTGCCATTTTCCACATTGCTCAGCCTGAAAATCTTCTGCTAGATTCCCAAGGAAATCTGAAAATATCAGATTTTGGACTTAGCGCATCACCTGGTGAAGTAAGGTCTCCCAAAACACTACCTTTTTTCTCTATTACCAAGAATACAACATTATTGGTGTAAGTCTTTATGCTGCTAACTGCTTCTGATAATGTTCTAATAGGGAGTCAACATCCTTAAGACGACATGTGGAACTCCCAACTATGTTGCACCAGAGGTAAGTTAGGCAGCTACCATTATAGTAGTCTTAGTTCTTTGTTACATGTATATCTTTGAATGAGTAGTTTGATTATTGATATGTATCCTTTTACTTAAATATGGATTAAGATGTCCCTTTCATCCTTGTTATTGGACTTTTTTATCAGGTTCTTAGTCACAAAGGTTATGATGGTGCTGTGGCTGATATCTGGTCCTGTGGTGTCATCCTTTATGTTCTGATGGCAGGTTATCTCCCTTTTGATGAGGTTGATCTCACTACACTGTACGCAAAGGTAGAAGCTTTGCATTTTCATGGTTGTGTAAATAACTTAAATGGAATTCCTTACATTCATCTTGCAGCAGTATGATATGATAATCATGCTGATATTTTCACATTTCATCACAGTAAAAGAACATTATTTTATAGTGACGTTTTAATTACCAACAAGTATGTTTGTATTTTTCTGCAGATTGACAAAGCAGATTTTTCCTGCCCATCTTGGTTTCCTGTTGGAGCAAAATCTCTGATACATCGAATTTTAGACCCAAATCCTCAAACCGTGAGTACTCAATCAGAGAATGTACACATATTATATTGTGCCCTTAAAATTTTCTGTTTTGGAAACTTAATCCGTCACAAAGCCTTCAATGCATTGAACTTGTAAAATATTGCAACTTATCCACTCTGTGTAGTATTTATCAACAAACTTTTCAAATCAGAAGCAAGAAAGGAACTTTGGCATAAATCCTTTTCCTTTTCTCCTCACTTCTTCCCCCTCACACAAATTAAACCATATTTGCTCCCTCTGCCAGTCTCCTCTCCACTTTCTTTTTTTTTGGGTTCAAGTCAAATTTCATTGTTATAGAGCTAGATTTTCTCAAAATAATATGTACTAGATGTCTATGTGACTTAAAGCAAGTCGTGCACTGGAAAATATTAAAACTTTTAGCTGTCTATACTATTCTCCATGACTTTTTCTTCTTTTTATATTCATTCTGCTCCATCTCCTTGGCTTCTCATCTAAACCTTACTGTTCCTTTTTATGGTTCATGTGGAAATGGGTGCTTCTATCTTCTGTTTTGTTTCTCTCCAATCAGAAAGAACAGGGAAAATGAATGGAAGGAATCAAGCAAAAAGATTTAAAAAAAAAAACAAAAAATAAATATGCAGGTTCTACGTAGGGAAGTGGAAAGAACAATGAACAAACAAAGGGAAAAGAGAAGAGGGCAAAGAAAGAAACTTGTTGCTATTTGTGCTGCTTTGCTGCTCTGCATTTTTGTTATGTTTCTTTTATTCCCGTGCTCAAATTTCAGTTTTTCGTGATGATTCCCATTGTCATGGACCAAAGCAGCAATCCAGCAACTTCTTCCTTTTGGGTTTCCCCTTCCATTTTTCTTCTTTGTAAAGTCGTTATTGCTGACAGTATCCAAGTGTTCGAACTATTCTTATTTGCATTAGACCTTTTTCCGCACTTCCTTTCTTTGTCTAATTTTTCTATTTTGACCTTACATTTCTTGCCATCGTAGTACTAAAATATCAATAGACATAGAACAACTCAGGAAGACAATAATGGTCGTTTCGTGGAAAGGAAAAAGTTTAAAAGGAAAAGGATTTCTTTTAAGTCTTTATTTCACCGTTATATTGACTTGGCTTATTTTTCCAAATAACGGAATTGTTAAGTTGCAACTTTTAGAAAGTTCTATGGTAAGATGCTAATTTTGCTTATCGCTTCTTGAGCTATTTACTCACTAAAGTATTATACTCTCTATTACATGAATTCATGCTACCTTAGGGTTGCTTTTGGAGTATATTAGCTGGGTGGAGGCTTAAAACGATATACAATAATGTTGACCATGAAGATGAATATAGTCTTCTACTAAACGAACATATTCCTACATTGGCTTATTACATAGTTTTTTCTCTATTTTGTGCAGCGTATTCGGATTGAAGAGATCCGTAATGATGAGTGGTTTAAAAAAAATTATGATCCTGTCAAAGTCATGGAGTATGAAGATGTCAATTTAGATGATATTAATGCAGCTTTTGATGATACTGAGGTTAGTAAGACTTATGATTACTGCCTTTGCTATATAAAACATTTTGATGTTGAATTAGGAATTTAAGTGAAATCTTGCCACGGGTTGCTTGTTGGCAAGCTGGTAAGTAGCTGGCTGAAGCATCACTTTGTATTTGTTTATTGCTCAAGTTGAATGTCCTGCTATCATTAAGGTGAGAATGTTATTGTTTAATGTTGAGTAAGAAAACATATTGAACATATTGGAGCTATCACTTAGATTTAGATGATGGAATAGTTTTGTGAAGGTGCGTTCATTGTAACTTTTTGCACTATTCAGATTCTTTCTGAACTTTTTCCTCTGGAGAAATGGATGATATGCACCAAAAAGTGAAAGAAAGTTCAATTTGATAGGAATTGTTGTAGTGTTTGGTATGATAAAAAGTATTCCATGGAGGTTCTGGTTATTGACTGCTTAGTTCTTTGTTTTCCCCTATTTTATGGCATGTTATAATGTTTTATAGGAGGAAGCATCCAACGAGCAATGTGACAATGCGGATGCTGGGCCTCTGGCTCTAAATGCCTTTGACCTAATTATTCTCTCTCAAGGATTGAACTTATCTATATTGTTTGACCGTGGGCAGGTATTGATTCTAAAACTTCTACCAATTTGACAATTCACAACAGGACTCTGTTATTTCTCTCTTTCATATAGATCAGATTTTATATAGTCCATTAACATATATATCAACTAGTTCTGAGTTGGAGCAATGAAAAGAGGCACATCTTGCTTCGCATTTTCAACTTACCCCATAGCTTTGTTAGTTGCTTGTCATTATTAAGGTGCTGGTCTTCAACTTAGATAAATGAAATGTGGATGCTGGATTTACAGGATTCAATGAAGCATCATCAAACACGCTTCCTAACACAGAAACCAGCAAAAGTTGTGCTATCAAGTATGGAAGTTGTGGCCCAGTCCATGGGTTTCAAGACCCATATCCGCAATTTTAAGGTAGACACTCACCTTTTCTTATTAATAATGGGCATCTCAAGCTTAATCACTTGGGTTCACTAGGTCTTTTTTCTTTTCTTTTAAGTTCTATGTTGCAATTTTCTTGGAGAATTCCTAAGGTTGGTCCTCATTTCTGCTTGTATGTATGTCTCAGATGAGGGTAGAAGGTCTTTCCGCAAACAAGACTTCACATTTCTCTGTAATTCTGGAGGCAAGTTCACATCTTTCCAAAGCTGTTTCAATCTGTGTGGCACTCTTTGTGTGCTAGCTAATATTTATTATTCAGCAGGTTTTCGAAGTTGCTCCTACATTTTTCATGGTAGACGTTCAGAAAGCAGCCGGTGATGCTAGTGAATTCCTCAAGGTTAGTTCAGTCTCATACATATAACATGATCCAAAACTCTCTTTGCTTCTTCCTTATCAAAATGCAAGTGCTTACACCTATACTGTTTTACAGTTTTACAAGAACTTTTGTGGCAATCTTGAGGACATTATCTGGAGGCCACCGGATGAATCATGCAAATCAAGAGTTACAAAAGCAAGGAGTAGAAAGAGATGATATTTTAGCATTAGAGAATCTGTGTGTACTTTGTGTTTGTATAAAAGATTACAGTTTCTTGAACCCTATAGGCAGTGAGTACACTCTTTTATAGTCGAGCCAAGTGAGGGGTAAAGCTTCCACGCTTTCCCCAGGTTTTGTATCAATTATATCGATATGGTGACAATTTAATATCTTAGGCAGAGAGTAAACATAACAAATACTTGCTACTTCTAGAGAAGAGTTTGTCAAGTTGATTATATTTTACCAGCTTCTGTGAAACATTTTCAATTTTCTTATTTCATGAATTTCATATGAACAACAAAGGCAATTGTTGTTAAATCCATGACCTACCCAACATTTGAGCTTTAGCAACTAGTCATTGTTTGGAAAAATGTTTTGTCATACCAAACAAATATAAAGTATATTTTATTTGTTTTTCCTCACTGTTTCACCTAAGTTGATGAAACTTTGCATAAATCATTCAGATTTCCCAGGCAATGTAAATTAACCAAGATCCAAGAACAAAAAGAAGGGTCCCCAAGGTGTTAACTTTCCCCACAAGATTTGTTCTTTTGATATGTTGTGTCAATTGCATTGATTATCTTTTCAAGAAAAGCAGTGTACAGTTGACAAAAGAAGCAATAATGTGGTAAGGTGTGCGTACACTCTATCCTCTCCAGACTTCACTTAGTGGGATTTCACTGAGTATGTTATTGTTGTTATCTTTTCATGAAAAAGAACAAAAATCAAACCTTTGCCCCTTAAATCCAAAAGATGGCATGACAAAACCTTGTGTATAACTGATACAACAATTGGAAATTTCAAAAGTACAGAGAACTCAATATAAGCCACTATTTACTTTTCTGATTTTCCTTTCATATAACAAGCTACATGATCTAAATTCAGTAGATCAGTCAATGAAGTAGAGAACAGAGACTTGATAAGAAAAATGAATTATGAAGAAATTAAGGTAAGTGAAGGCTTTGAGAAAGAATTAAACAAGACTACCAAAATCGCCGCAAGAACAATGTCCATCCACAAATTTGTGCAGCCTTTTACTATCTCTAATGATGATTTTTCTTGAAGTTAGCTGTGAGATGAATTTCATAAAGCTGTGGCAATCTCTACACATGCTAATACTCTTAATAACTCGGATGGGTGCAGCACTCAGTGTGTTCAGCAATCCAAATGATACAGCCAACTTTTCACTGTGACGACCAATAGGAAAAGTTGCCTCATCATCTTCTTCGTTTTTGAGCTCCAAACTTGTGTGTAACTCAAATCCCATTGTACTTGCTTTGTCATGTAAATCACTTAAGAAATTATCTATATTTTCGTATGGAGGATTCAACTGATCACCTGTTCTAAACGAATGAACTTTGTCCCTGATGCTGATCCAGCTCCAATCCTTTAGCTTTCCAATTTTTTCGTCTTTCATTAGCTTTCTCACCCTGGAAACATCCTTCCATCTCTCAGCTGAGAGGTACATGTTTAACAACAAGAAGTAAGCTTCTGAATTTTTCGGATTCAGGCTAAGTAGTTGTTCAGCAGCATAAAAACCTAGCTCTAATTTCCCATGGCTTCTACAGCCTGCTATTAGAAGTGACCATATAAACTCGTTAGGCTCAAAATCCATCTTCTTGACGAAATCAAAAGCTTCATCTATCCTACCTAACCTCACAAACATATCAATCAAGCATGCATAATGGTCCATCACGGGCTTAATTTTGTACTCTTTTTTCATCATGTCAAAGTATGTCAATGCCTCTTTGACCAGTCCAGCATGACTACATGCCGAGAGCACTCCCACGAATGTAACCTTGTTTGGTCTAACTCCTACAAACCTCATATCCTCAAAGAGCTGCAACGCTTGTTTAGAGTACCCATGTTGTGCAAAGGCCGTGATCATAGACGTCCAAGATATCAAAGTTCGTGTAGACATCTCCACAAAAGCTTTACTTGCCCTGTCAATGCTTCCACATTTATTATACATGCTAACTAGGGAAGTTCCCACTACAACGTCCGACAAAAACCCCGACTTAATAACCTGAGCATGAATTTGCTCCCCTTGTTCCAAAGCAACCAAACTACTACATATAGACAACACACTCGAGAAGGTGAATAAATCAGGTTTCATCCCCGAATGATGCAGTCTCAAAAAAGTGTTTAGTGCCTCAAAACCGCTGGAATGTGCAGCAATACCGTCCTCTCCAAGATCCATCATCTGAGCGAGACCTGCAATCATCGCGTTCCATGTAACCAAGCTAATTGACTCCATTCCATCAAACAGCTTCTTTGCCTCTATAATCCATCCGTTTTTCAAGTATAAGTACATTATTGAATTTGTGACTCTTAGATTAGAACCATACCCCAGTTTAATGCTCAAAGAATGAATTTGTGATCCTATCTTTAAAGCCTGCATTATGCAACACAAACTTAGTACACTTGTAAATGTAAACTCATTAGGCTCCACATCCGCACAAAGCATATCAACAAACAAGCTTAATCCCATTGCAGAATCCCCGTTATCTCCACAGGCAGATATAGCTGCTGTCCACGAGATAACATTCTTATCAGCAATCATCCGAAATGCTTTAACTGCAGAATCCAGATTGTGACTTTTGGAATACAAGCTACAGAGAGCATTGCCAATACTTGTGTCATCCCCAAGTTCATACTTCACAACATACGCATGAATCTGCTTTCCTAACTCGAAATGACCCAACAATGAACAAGCATTGAACGCAACACCTAACGTATAATTCGTGGGAAATCCACCCGCGTCCAGCATTTCTTGGAATACGCTAATAGCAACCTCCGGCTGCGAATTCTGAACATAGCCAGACATCAATGATGTCCAGGTAACAACATTTCTTTTAGGCAAATTATCGAATACCTTCCGTGCACTTCCCATCATTCCACATTTCGCATAAACATTAACAAGAAATGTCATGAGAAACAAATCTTCATGGATACCCATTTTGATAATGTGGCCATGAATTGCTTCAGCTTCTGAAACGGATTTTTTCTTGATACATTCTTGCAGAAATGGAACATAAGAAGCTGATTCCACTTTTTCACTACCTTCTTTGATCAGTGAAAGTGCCTCTCTGAATTCAAGATTCAATGGCTCCAAAGCTTTATCCGAGTTTATGGGACTATGATTTTTCTAAATTAAACCACAAAACAAGAAGAACCATTATAAAAAAAACATGAATTATAAAGAAAAAAAAAACAGTCCAATGCACCAGAAAGAGCCGGACCACAAAGGTCTATTGTACACGGCCTGCCTGTTTCCACGGCTCGAACACGTGATATTCAACTTTATCAGTTACGTCGAGACTTGACAATGGAATAAAGTAGTAATTAAAAGGATCAAGAACGTACCTTTTCGAAAGGTAAAGAAGTTACTGAGTTTTTCTTGAATTCATTTTCAAGCTTAAGGGTGTTGCCCACAACTACTGAAGGCAGAGAAGCCATGAATTCGCCACTGACTGTATAAAACTGGGAAAAGATTACTTCATTGTTCTTCAGTTTTATTTTATCTGAAATTGAAAAAGAAAATGTTATCTTTACTCTTTGGATGAAATTGAACTGAAAATCCGAACAGGGGAGACCGGTAGAGATTGAATTTCGTGGACCCCACTCATGATGGGAAAAATGGATTTAGGGCGTTAATCTTAGCGGGAACTATCAAATTATGGATAGTAATCATCTCTTTCGAGAGAGTGTTTGGTACTAAGGATATCGAATAATAAATTCGGGATAGAATATAAAATTATTTTATTTTGTGTTTGGTTAATAACATTAGTTAGTTCCAACATTATTTATCTCATGACATAATTTTGTCTATCCCACCTACCATACCAAAATAACCCGTCATAGTTTTACTTTCTAATTGGAAGTTCTTTTAACAATCTGCTAAAGAAATACTCCTTCAGTAAAGAAATGTGATTAAAATATTATTTAATTTTGTGGTCTTAAATATATTATGTGAAAAATAAGAATTAAGAATTGTCAAAAGGCGAAAGAAACTTATATTTTAAAATAGACTAAAAGAAAGTAAGGCAAACAAATTAAAACTGAGAGAGTTTTTTTTTATGACAAATTTTTTTTTGCAGCCGCTACCCTTTGGTTGCGCACAGGGTAAACCCCTCTCTTCTATGCAATAGCTCGCAAACCACATAGAGAGGTAGCCCACACTAGGCAAGCCCGATACGACGAGCTCAACCCAGAAGGCAAACCCCTTACTTCCGCTGGCAAGAGGTTTCGAACTTGAGACCTCCAACATGGAAGTCCCAAGTCCAAATCATTGGGCCACCTCGAAGGGTAATGGAGAGAGTATTAAATTATGTAGTTTGAATTTTATTTCACTAAAATAAGAACTCCAATAATGCAAGTTATTAGCAAGGACAAATAATGTTTATAATTCAATCAGGTTTTGTTGGAACAAATATTTTAATTAATTTTGAAACTCTTCTCAAGTTTTGATAAAAGTTGCTATGATTTTCAAAGTGAATATTTGCAAATTCATAAGTTTATATTCACTTCAATTTAGTGCATAATATGACACATCATAATTTCATCTTCCTTTCATTTAGAGTAGTTGGTGGAAGTGAATATAATTTGAAATTCTACTTCATATTTATAGTCAACAAAAAAAAAAGTATAGAGTTCCTGATTCTTGTTTGGTTAGAGTGCTGCATTACTGATGAACTGTTTTCTGCTCTTGACTATTTCTGATTCTCTTTATTTTCATCTTATAATATTTCAAGTTATAAATTAGGAAAATAGTTAAATATGGCAACTTGTACTCTTTCCTTTTTAAACATCGAATTATTGACACTTACAAAGGTAGATCGAGAAAGTATTGGAGATAGATGATTAGATAGGATATGGCACAACTTCATATTATCGAAGACATGACCCTAGATAGGAAGGAGTGGAGGTTGGTAGGAGGTTAATAGGGATAGAGTATTGTCTTGCCTTAGTTACCCATCGTCATATATTGTGTCCTATGTTCCAATTATCACAGTACTTGTGCTATTATGCTTTCGTCATTGTTTTCTTTCTCTTGTACTTGAGTTTGATACACTTGAACAGGTGCAATACATTCTACCTTCCCCAGACCCCATTTAGTGGGATTTCACTGGGTATTTTTGTTGTTGTTGAATTATTGATATCTAGAACAGGCAAAAACAAATGGTGCTTGGCTGATTTTTTCTTTTCCTTAGAGCCAAAGTTTGGTAAGATGTATTGCTGGGAGCACGAGACAGATTTCACTTTGTATGCATAAGATCTTATCCCTTTTCTTGTTATACATCATGTGAAAGTATCATAAAATTACATCTGATGGTGACTTTGATTTGAAAAATTATACAAATGTAATGAAATGTGATCCATGTAACTCTTTTCCGCGCACTGCAAGTGAATTCAAAAAGACAATGTTCTAACTTCATTGGAGAAAAATGTCTTCTGACTCGAGCCTGATAGCAGAATAAGACCGATAAGGGGACAAGGAAAAGTTGGAAACTAGAACTAAAAAGGCAATCATCTTGCACATTTTACAGTTAAAAAGAGCCAGCGTATGTGAAGAAAAAGGAACCCTCACTGCCTCAAAATGGATAAGTAAATGGACCCAATGATAAAAACTTAAAGATGCATGATTTACATTCTGGTATAATAAACAGAAAAAGACACAGAAATAACTCTTTTTCTTTTGGTGAGAAAAGTAAGGCAACAGAAGTACCTCAACACTAGATCCGAGCTCAATTCTTGTATTTCATTGTTTCTTTCTCGAAACCAACAGTAGGAAATTGTTTGGCGTAGTCCTCAACATCCTGCCTTAGCTTGGCAACCTCAGATTGAATGTTGGAGTCTGAACTCAAAGTTGCCACAAAGTCCTTCAGCTTCGTTCCTACGTTTATTAGAAACCGATGATTGTATGTAAGTATACAATCTGAAACTTTTAATAACAAATT
The DNA here is from genome assembly GCF_000226075.1 of Solanum tuberosum. Taxonomy (NCBI): domain Eukaryota; kingdom Viridiplantae; phylum Streptophyta; class Magnoliopsida; order Solanales; family Solanaceae; genus Solanum; species Solanum tuberosum. The sequence goes on from NW_006239445.1 coordinate 293,024, forward strand.
GTATGATCAGAGGAACTGATGCATTCCAAAAAATTGACAACATGAAAAACACCAAACCTTTGGCCTCTGCCTTGACCTTAAGGGCCAACTTCACAGCAGAATCAAAAAATTCAGCCACTTTGACAAAATCTTCCTCGATGAATCCCCTAGAAGTGAGAGCTGGGGTTCCTGGATCACAGCATGAGAAGGGGTAAATTGACTTGAGATCATTATCTACATGTATATCACCATTAATGGAAAAAAATTTCTTCTCTGTTCTATTTATCATTTTAATTTTTTAACTAGTGCTTTTAATTTCGGATTAACAGGAATTAGTAGTTAAGATATTGCCACAAGAATATTAAAAGGTTCTCCCCCTGGTTAATACTAAATACACTTTGGCAAGAAAAGGGAGGAAAGAGAAGGAAGAGCTGAAACATTCTAGGTGTTAACTTCATGAGATGCTGGACACTATAGGGTACATCAATGATACGTCCAGTTATGTTAAGCAATCATAAAATAGGGGAAAAGAAGATCCTTACCCATGCGAATGCCACCAGGTACCATGGCAGATACATCACCGGGCACAGTGTTCTTATTGGCTGCAATATGCACAGACTCTAAAACCTTCTCAACTCTAGATCCATCAATACCCTGAAGAAGGTATTTACCAAATTGTCAGGGTAGGAGTCAACACTTCCATGTAATACAACAATTGTCATATTTGATCCATTAAATACATCCAATACACAAAAGATAAGGCGTTCTGCACCTGATTTCTTTTCTGAATATTTTGCAAATATAAATAAACACTGCTATCAAAATTAAAAATATCCCGTTCTTTTAGATGTCTGATGGCAAAACGATCAGCAATTCAAATGGACAATAAGAAGCTCTCCATTCATTTAAATATGAACCTGTTATGTACCTTATTTCTTAAGTTTACCAGCACCAGATGATTCTCAGTTCCACCAGATACAAGATCATATCCCGCTGCCAGCAAACTCTGCAAAATATTGTGATCAGAAATTAACACATGCAACAAAACCATCAAGTTATCTCCCTCTACGAGAGTAATGATCATAAACTATGCTATAGGAGGAGGTTAACTACAAGTAGTACCTCAGCAAACTTAGAGCAGTTGCTAAGAACTTGCTCTTGGTATGCCTTGTATTCTGGTGTCATGACCTAGATAACAGACAAGGAGACATTTTATACAGTTATACCTATAAAGGAGAACATGTGAACAATGAAAACAAACACAGAAGATGAACTACTTACTTGTTTCAGTGCAACAGCTAAGCCAGAAATTGTGTGGTTGTGGGGGCCACCTTGAAGTCCAGGGAAAACAGCTTGGTTGATTTTATCTTCATAGTCATACATAACCTGTAGGATGACAATCGCACTATTACTTATCACATTAAAGTTTCTCTATTATTCATTCAAAGAATGGAGATATAAGTGGCACCCATATTCCAACAATGAGATTTTGTGCTTCTCATCCACCCCTTTGTGTTAATTCTGATTTTATGCTAGATTATAGGGATTGAAGCATTTAACTTTTGATTCGTTTAAGAAGGTGGTAGCATGTTAACTGAGGCACATGATTTTATGGTGTGTCCAGGAGGCAAGTTTACAAGGTTGACGGAAGATCTGAGGAAGTGTGCAAGGAATAAGCAGAGAAATTGGGTTGAGGCCAGCAGAAGTTGATGGAACCCATAAAATTACTCAATTTGGTCGGCTAGGAGTGAAAGACTAAATTGGCTTATCTAACATAAGCCGAAAATTTCCAATGCAGGACATGGTAATAGGAGAATTAAACAAGAATAATCTACAAGGAAGGACTAACAACAAAATTTCCCTCCCTAGATTTCAGTTCCAAAGAGTATCCATACTAAATTCTACAAGTTATTTGACTTCAGGTCATACTCACTTCTTCTCCTTTTTTGTTTATCTCCTTCACTCCTTTTCTGAAGAAGATCATCGCTCCACGTGGCCCACGAAGTGACTTGTGAGTTGTGGTGGTAACAACATCTGCATACTCAAAAGGAGAAGGGATGACTCCAGCAGCAACCAAGCCACTGATATGTGCCATGTCTGCCAAGAGAACAGCTTTTTGCTTGTCACATACCTGTCAATTGCTCAAAAATAGCACTACTTTAAAAAGTTGGAAAACAAAGTAGTGGGAACAAGCTTAAAAAGATTTATTAGTTTACCTTACGGATACGTGCATAATCATATAGGCGAGCATAAGCACTTGCACCAGCAACAATCAACTTCGGTCGGAAGAGCGTTGCACTTTTCTCCAGCTGTGCAAATGGAAATTCAACAACTGAAGAATGAGTTGAAGAAATCACATACTAACTAGCCTAAAAGAACCTGAGAAAGACAACAAAGAGGGAAAGGAGTCCACGCCGCAGCTTAGATTTGTAAACAATAAAGCATGTTTTTTACCCAGGAAAGATTAGCATAAGCATCTGTACATTATGGTGTACAAACACACTTGCTTCAAAAGTAACCCTAGCTCAACAGCCTACAATTTTTGTGTCGAAGCAGCTGAAGACCTTGAAAAGAGGAAGCAGCAGAGACTTGTCTGTGTCACTTCCTCATTATCGTTTACTCAGAGCATGGTTAGAAGCTACAAGAGAGTGTTCCATGTGGAAAGCGACATTGTGAACATGTCAAAGCATATGGACTAGGAAAAATTTAAATCAAATGTGAAGCGAGGCACAGGTTGAGTTGAGGGGAATTCTGGATCTGACATTATACTGATTGCAAATTATATGATGTTGCAACCAAGAAATCAGTGCATGCAGACTATAGGAAAGGAGATGACAAAAGATAATTTGGCTTTTTCTTTAGATGATTGAGTCAATGACTACTGAAATTAGTAGCTTAGAAGTGGCCAAAAGATGCAAGACACAAGAAATGTAATGGCTTGTAACACCTAAACCAGTCCCAATTATACCGACAAACAAAAGATTACCTGTTCATAGTCAATATAACCTGTGCTCTCATCTAATCTGTAAGGCATGGTCTCGAAAAAGATAGACACAGCAGAAATCTTCTTTGTGTCAGTCTGCATAGCATAGACAGAAATAAGGGCATTGTTGGTAAATAAAGATTACAGCAAAATACACATCAGATATATTAGCTCAAGAGAACAGAACCTGATAACCATGTGAAAGATGTCCACCATGAGGAAGATCTAGCGCCATAATTCTCTCATGGGGCTTTAATAAAGCAGTGTACACTTGAAAATTTGAAGGAGATCCAGACAATGACTGAACATTGACTGCAACAAAGTTTGATGAAGATTTAGCATAAAGACTATTATCAAAAGCCTAGAGATCAAGGGTAGAGCCGTTATAAGGTCAGTTCACATCTAAAGATCCACTCAGAATGAAATTTTTCCGGCTTATGTAATTACCTCCCCATTTGGCAGGATCCAAATTAAAAACTTCCAGTGCACGTTTTTGACACAATCTCTCTGCCATGTCAATATACCTATATAAAATGATAAAAAAGACATGGTAAATGTTCCCAATGGTATTCAGTTAGCAACAGATGATAGCCAGAATGACAGACTCTTGCTGATCAGCTAGAAAGCAAGTATATCAATGTTACAGCAGCTTAGGTTACCACTTATAGTTCAAATTCTAGGTGATCAGTAATTCAGTATTCGGAGAAAGACAGTATGAACTTCAAATAAACCAGAGAATGAAAGCAATGAACGTACTCATTTCCTCCATAGTATCTAGCACCAGGATACCCTTCACTGTATTTGTTGGTCATTACTGATCCAACTGCTTGCATCACTGACAGTGATGTAAAATTCTCTGAAGGGATAAGCTCAAGACCCTACAAATTCGTCAAATTCATGGTTCATACATAAACAATCTTTTAACATACTAGATGCTTGTAAAATGTACCCTCTTCATTCCAAATTATAAACACCTTTTCCATTGTGGATTGTTATTAGAATCTTAACACAGTTCTGTTACTATACAACTTTTTCTAAACCTTGATTTGATTTGATTTGATTTTTTCTCTACTAAACTCTCTTCTAACCACTAGTTTAATTATTTTCTTCAATTATATACAATTCGACTCAATTTTCCTATCTATCTTTTGATTCCAATCAAATATCATGATATAAAGTGAAAATGAGGGACTAACTACTCACTCCGTTTCATCTTACTTGGCACATTTTGACCTGACACACCATTTAAGAAAACTTTAATTAGAGGTGTATTATAGTAAACTAACCTATTAATGATGCTTTGGAATTCTAAATTTGACTACTACTACTTCATGTAGTTATTTAACACCGATGAGTACAAATATGGGGAAAAAAAGTAATAAAATTTCCTTGATTTGCTAAAATGGAACATCTACTTTTGGTTATAGGGGCCAAATAAAATGAAACGGAGGGACTAACTATTAAGAAAATCAGGTGTTCGTGTTTTAATTATCAGCTCATATCAAAAGCAGATTTTGGAATATCTTTACCAACAAAACAACACAAAATTTTCTTAACAAATCATAGAATCATAAACACAATACAATTACAAACCTTCCATTGCCTAGCTTTCTCAAGCTCAATAATGTCGGCAATCTCTGGATCGATTTCTTCAAGTGGCGCATTCAATTGCTTAATCCACTATTAACCAAATAACCAGGAGCAACATTAAAATCATTGATCCTACCATTGAAAACTCATAAAAAAACAAAGATCCAAAGGCAAAAATAAGAAGGCCTATATATATATATTCTGATTCGATTTACTACTAACCGTAACTCGCGGATCCTCCCTATTTCGAACTGCTTGATTAGGCAAAGACGACTGCAACAACAACAAAAATAAAAAAGCAACAATTAACAAATTGAATATCACCAGCTTTAAAAATTAATAACTTTTCAGGAAGAAAATACTTGTGTACCATGTAATGCACGGAAGAGCCATTGGAGAGAGGACGAACAAGGTTAATGGAGGAACCGTAAGAAATCTTACGAAGAGCCATAGCCATTGCCATTTTTTCGTTTGTGTAATGGCAATTGAGAAACAAGCTTTTGAGTTGGTGTTGTTAGGCCCCTGTTGGGGATTTGGGGGAAAGAGGGTGGTTGAAGATGGTGACAGAGCTTAGTGGTTTGGTGCGTTGGCTTTGCTAATTCAACATATAATATTACGCATCCATAATTTGAGTTATAAACTTATCAGAAAAAATAGGGTATAGAGTAAATTATTATGAAAAGATAGGAGCGATGAAATATGATTATTAAATAGTAATAAATAAAGATAAAATAAAAAGAAAATATTAAGGTAACAATGCAAACACACCAAATTCATCATTTATGGGTCTTGTAATCTTTATCTAACAATAAATTTAAACATACGATATAATAAAATTTAAATAACAATCAAAATAAATATTGTATTTAAACTATAATATAAATATACGATACAATGGGTAACGACTATCTAAACAAGGCGTAAAGCAAATTATTTTTCTAAATTTAGGAATCTTTGCCAGTTTTTATTAAAATATTATAAGAAAATCAAAATGGAAGAGAGTTAGTTCTGGGGACAACGTCAGTAGTTAATCATCTCAAGGTGCATGGAAGTTGGTGAACTGATCAGATCGGAAAGTATTCCCTTGTTCACCTTTAATTATATTAAAAAGGTAATGTTAAATAGCCAAAAAAATTGGTCAGAAATTTAAAAGAATATAATATCTTTTTTATTTTAAAATAAATAATTTTTTTTAATTTTTTAATTAAAAGATATTAAAGTTAAAAAGGTAATAATATTAAAAAGGTAAAATAACGTATGTAAAATACCATTCTGATCAAATTTTCTGGCCAAAATGATTTTTCCTATTAAAAATAATTTGTTTTTTTTGTTAACTTAATTTTAAATCATTAATATTAATTATTCAATCTCAAATTATTTCATTGTTCAACAAAATACCAATTGATATTAATGTTATAAAAAAATATATGCATAATTAATTATTTTCTTAAAGGATATGCATAAGTAAAAAATAAATCGTGAAAGTTTATAACAAATTAACAATAATAGCATATTTAATGGAATCTAGAGAGTATAGAGTATACATATTTTACATATACCTTATAGAGAGATAAAAGTTGTTTTCGATAAACCATCGGGTCAAATAAAAGCATCTTAAAATAGTTTGAACAGGGAAACACAAATAAAAAAAATAACAATAACAAAATAACATTAAATAGAGAGCAATACACAAAGCATAGAAGAAAAAATAGTAACAATAACCAAAAACATATAAGTAATAATTGAAATTATATAATAAAAACTACAATAATAATACGAATACTATTTGAAACTGGATACTAAAAAGAAAAGCGAGTCAATTTTCATTAAAGAGTGTCAAAATAAAAGTAAAAAAGTCCATGCTTGATATTAGAGATTGAACACACAACCTCAAACAATTTTCGCAACCCCTTAACCATAATCTAAATCTTCAACTTGTGTCAAGATGTGTTAACACTTGTATATATATTCGTTAAAACAAATTTTGATCTATATTATATAATGTAATTTTCAGACGAAGGGATGTTGCTTGACACCCGCTAGCTCGCCCCTGTCACCACTCTCAGCCAACTCTTAAAAATGATAAGACATTAGATTATCATCTAACATTTATAAAAATTAGACTGTCGTCTAACTTTACCCATAAAAATCCAGTTTATGTAGAAAAAAATATTTGAACATGATCTAACAAATTTATAAATTATTATTTAATAAAATAAATTGAATCATTTATTAAATAGTTATTAACCTGCGAAAAATTGTGTCTTAAAATGTTTCAAATCCATCATATAACTTGGGCTCAATGATTTTCCACGTATTTCAGGGAGGCCCATATTTTGGTTTCATTTGTTTGTATGATAGCCCAATAGGTTTGTTTGGATCTCTACACTGTTAAGCAATTATTAGATGAGTAATTCATCCCTCTTTTTTCCAATGAATTGTAATTCTTACATTTTATTACTATGAATTTGGTATAGTACATGTATACAAATGAAATGTGTTACATAAAATACACTAGTACTTGTTAAGTTGTTAATCATTAACTAATGTCAATCTTCCGTACTCTCTGTTCATTTTTACTTGTCACATTTCGTTTCTTGAGAGTAAATTATATGTATTTTGAGAAATATTTTAAGATCTATTTTTCAGCATATTGATGTGAGAAGGATTGCAACTTATAGTATTTTTCATATAGTCTTCAAATATCTAAATTTAATCAAATTCAATATCAAATTGATTTTTGTGGAGCAAAACGTAATAAGTAGAAGTGAATAGATAAAGAAATATTTTTATATAGAAAATATGTCATATTTGGACTATCATAGTATGTACCATCAAATGTATAGAATATAACAAAACAATATGAATTTAATAAATTGTTTTTCTAGTCTTCAAGATGGAAAGCAGATTGAAAGCGATTGTCTCCCAAGTCGTGCATTAAAATCCACTTCAATTAAATGTGAACCAATTAATGTGGTGCAGTGAGCTTTTTTCCAAAACATTATTATTTATTTTCCAATTAATTAGTTGCTGCATCATTATCGTTTACAATAGTGATAAAATTTCTTCATGTTCTTTTTTTCCAAATGATGTCATTTCAATAATTCTAGGAAGAATAGTCTTTCTCAAAAAGAATTTGCTCATAAATGTGTCATCAAATTGTGTTAAATTAAATCTTAGGCCTAACTCACATCCCAAAAGCTGGCTCAAAGGGAGGAGGATTGTCCAGATCTTATAAGGAGTCCACTCATCTTATTAACCACCAATGTGGGACTTTTTGCTTTAACAAATCGTGTCGAGTCCCACATCTATGCTTCCTCACGAGTTAGCTTTTGAAGCTCCGTTAAATCCAAATTTCATTTTCTTATCAAATTGTTTGTCATCAACCTAAGAAGAAGGTAAAAATATGATGTATTTGTTTAAATGATATGAAATTTTCTTCCAAACTGTATTCACATTCAATATATTGCATTGAGTACGATTACACCAACTGTGTTATTATTTTAATTTGTTGTCTGTTGAAATTAGTATTAATATGTCCTAAAAGAATTGTAGTAATATAGATACATCATTGATTAATTATTCAAAGATGATCATTAGACGACACAAGTATACGTGTGAAGCCAATTGCAAATTGCAATGTAAACGATTCACTTGTCAAAAGTTTCAAAATTTAAGTTGTACGTAGTACAAATTTGAATGTAATTGATTTTGACTTACATATAGACCTTATTCTCCTTTTAATTATATGGGTACAAATGAGAAGCCAATTGCAATTTGCGAGTAACGCTCAAATTTTTTATTCCCACTGACTCTTTAATAAATACATGACATGTAGTCAAAAATTTCATATGTACTCTCTCTATTCCTAATTACTTGTCTACTTTTCAATTGACATAGTATCTATTAAGAAAATAATTATTGACATAGTAAGTTTACTATTTTACCCCTATTAATTATAAAGTAGATGAATTAAAAATTTAAGATTTTCAAGAAATTGTACCTTTCTCAAAGTAATTAATTGATGGTATAATAGGTAAAATTATTTTGTCCTTTCTTGATTTGTCAAAATGGACAATTAATTAGGAATAACTATAAAATGAAAAGTGGACAAGTAATTATGGACATAGGGAGTATTTAATTTTTATCTTATCACTAATAATAAGAGGCATACGTCTAATTTTTTAAGTCAAATTAAACAACTACTTATGTTAGGTTTTCAAGAATTGTGCAGGTTTCATGGACCAAACAAATAGATGTGGAAATCTCCACACATAACAAGAAGAACACGCAAGTCGAAGAAGATTGACGTGAATTTAGAACAAGTAGCATGAGTTGTCTATGTCAAAATGTGTACCCGTGAAAACCACATCAATCAAGTTATCATGAATTAGTGGGAGTATGTACGTGGTTTGGGGGGGGGGGGGGTTTTGATCACTTTT
>NW_006239445.1:302166-306764 GCF_000226075.1 Solanum tuberosum
GGGGGTGGGGGGGGGGGGGGGGGATTTGATCACTTATTATCCAAATTACTTCTCCAAAGATAGATTTTACCTAAAGTAACATGGAGGTAAAATAGTAAATTAATCATTATTTTTAAGAGGTATGAGAAGTTGAAAATGAAAAAGTGAAAGTGAACGGAAAGGAGTAGCAAATTGCTTGGATAATCTTGTGGCATACCATCGAATTTACTCTACCCTATGCTATCATCTTTTTTTCTTGTGATTCAATCATGATGGATATTTAGTCAACTGCGGTTATTTACACCAAGAACTCTTATTTTGTTGCATCAAGAGCTGATTCAATTAATTGCAACACTTACTATAACAAGAAGAATATGAACTCATTCTCAAGCACTTGTTTGGATTCACTTTTCATTGCCTCATCCCAAACCTTATAATATCAAAAGTAAATATTACTCCTTTATTTCAATTTATTTGTCTTATTTTTCTATTTAATCCAATTTTTAAAAAAAGTCTCTTCCGTTTTTGATAACTCTTTAATTCTTACTTTTTATATACATATTCAAAATCATAAAATTAATAATATTTTGTTATACTTAACATATTTTCAAATTAAATATTACAAATTTATTAAGGCTAAATCAAAATAAAATAAGCAAATTAAAACAACGAGAGTAATCATAATGACGTATAACATGAATTATATATGAATGTATATTGGGTACATTGCTCAAGAAACGTGGGGAAAAAACAAAAGAAAAGACGGTCACAATCATTCATTCTGCAATTGGGAATTTGTTTTTTTTTTTTTAATAAAGAGATAATTAATTAATAATTCATTGATGAGGGACTCCAAAAATTCATGCTGGTCCGTAACAAAGATATTTGAAACGTGAATAATATTATTATAATAAAAGGATATAAATAGATAAATTTGATTCTGATACTATCATTAAAAAAATGTTAAACATAATTCAATTTCAAAAGTTTTATAACGTAATCAAACTCATCCTAACTCGTTGTTTATCAAATGCTATGCTCTCATTTTGTGTTATTCACACTTTAGATATTCAATCTTGAGCGAGAATGTTAAGTTTCTATATCAATTATGTAATGAGTATATCTTTTGCAATTCTCTCATCGTATAAACTAGTTTTAATTTTTTGGAGTAGATATTTGTAGGACACGAGAAGGTTATGATTATTGGAGAGTGGCCAGAGATATTAATTAATTCACAGAGAAAAAATGAAATTCGGCGCATTATATAAATGACGGTGGAAAATAAGAGAGGCATATATTCCACATATTAATTCGTTGGACCAACTGTTTTTGACTTTGAAATATAAACCAGTTATACATTAGTGCTAATATAAAGTGAAGAAGCCATGTTGGAGTTTAGTATATATATTTTACTAAATGCTGAGCTCTTCACAAACTCTATCTTTTTTTGGTAATTATCAAACTCTTTTTTATAAGTAGAGATAGGATCATTATTTAGGATTTAAAAGTAGTTGAGATCCTGTTAAAAAGAAGACTAATTCTGAATTATTATTTTTTTACATTTTTGAACTTCAAAAAAATTATTTATTTTCAATCATAAAAAAAGTGTATACAATTCGTTTATATTAGATTAAAAAAAAATATTTAAAACATAAAGGAAGGGAACGTATTTAATAACTTCTTCTAACTATAATAAATAAACTCCCTCTCGTCCATATTGTGAATTGGTTGGACCTTTTTAATAGTTTAAAATAAATGATTTTTTTAAAGTTCAAGAGAATTGTTTGGATTTTATTTTATATATTTTTTATGAGGTTCTTAACTACTTCATAATTTTTTAAAGAAAAGTTTGAAAATAAATAAAAAGATGATGAAAAGTACTTCCTTTATTTCATATTAACTGAATTTTCGGTGTTTTTTTTTCAAAATAATTAAATTGTTCAAAATTCAAGATGGAGGTTTGTATTTTTTTTCTTCATATTTGCCTGTATTTTTAATGAAGTTTTACCTTTTTTCTAGGAGATAAATTTCACTACTTGTAAAATTATATTTATGATTTCACAAAGCGCTATAGTGAAAAATATGATCTAAATTATGTTCTTGAGTATTTTTTTCTTAATAGGTATGCATTGTCTCACAAATTTAATTAATATAGAATACAATTTTTTTTTATTAAAGAGAATATAAAGGAAAAAATGAATAATTTGAGACGGAGGAAGGAGTAATTAATATTGCATTAGTATTTCACCTAGGAAATATCATGCCACACAAGGAGCCTGCAACTCGGAGTTCACTAAGTTCGATAGCAATTAACGACAAGTTTCATGCAGATACGTAAAGGAGTAGTTAGTACTAAGAAAAAAAATATTTTCTTTGTGATATGACATCTAGTCGTGAAAAATAATGCACAAATAATTTATCAAAAATCTAACAACTGTTTTATTTTAGATTCTAAAATACTATTTTTTAATATTTTTTATAACAAGAGAAATTTGTAGTGGCTATTTTTTGGATGTACACTTATGACTTATGCAATATAGCTTACAAATTTCATGAGGAAAGGTAATCTGCATTAGGCAAGCTCGACACAGAAGACAAATTCTTTGCTTTTGTTGGAAAGAAATTTTGAACTAGAGACCTTTGATATGAAAGTCCCAAGTTCAAACAACTGAGTCATCCGAAGGTTATTCAAAATTGTAATGTTACCTGTACTTTTAATGAAAAGGTTCAAAATAAATGATTGGATAAATAATTAAGTGTTATTTTATTTCAAAATATAATTTAGTCCAGTGTTTAAAGGCATTTTAGTGATAAAGATTCCAAAAATGGTATCAACCGTTGAACATCATCTGAGATTCTTTCTTTTTAAAAAGAACTTTGAATTGCCAAGCTGGGTACACTTTTGGGGCCTTGACCAATAAAGTGCTCAAAGAAATTAACCATATTTCTAACTTTTTACAAAACTTTACATTGTTTAATACGAGGAATAAGACATCAGAAATAATAATTTCAAAATAAAATAAAATTATTTTGTCATGTATTTAATTAAAGATATTAATCAAACTCAAAATTATTTATCACACTATTTGTTATGAAATTCTAACCCCATAAAATATCTCAATTCATAAAATAACTTTATTTATCTCATCTTCGTACCAAACAACCATCAAGAGAAATGCAAAATAATCAATATTGGGAGAAGTTGTATACGCTTCATTTACTTAATTACACACCCAAAAAGATACTCTTTCAATTTTAAGAAATTTTTCATTTTTTGAGATTAAGACTATATATATATATATAAAAAAAAATTATAGCCCAATGCATTAGGTCATCCTGTTTATAAAGTAGATAAATAACATATACTAAATATATATATTTTTAAACATAACATATACAATTGAACTGTACAAATAGAATATACTTCAATCAAATTGATTTACGAACATATTTAAAAATTAAATCGATCAAATTTAATATTTTACATAATAAAAAATATCATATAAATTAAGACGGACGAGCTGAGCGGAGAGGTCATGAGTCAACTAGCACCAATAAATCATTACAAAATACCAAAATTTTGTGTATAAAGTAACACTCCATTTCCTTCCTCCTTCTTGCCTACTTCACCAATTCCCTTCACACACTCTATTTTCCTTTTATTTTCTCCATTTTCCCCAAAATGGGAACAATGGAAGTTGAAGCTCCCATAACCAAATTACAACAAAAAGAGGAAGAAATAAACGAAGATGAGCTTTCTCCAATTGAAGAAGTTCGATTAACCGTACCCAATACCGATGACCCGACCCTACCCGTATGGACTTTCCGAATGTGGATCCTTGGTGTATTCTCTTGCGTTCTTCTCTCTTTTCTCAATCAATTTTTCTCTTACAGAAAAGAACCCCTAATTATTACTCAAATTACAGTTCAAGTTGCTACTCTACCCATTGGACGATTCATGGCAGCTGTATTACCCACTACTAAATTTCGGATTCTCGGGTTCGGGTCGAGAGAGTTTTCGCTGAACCCGGGTCCGTTTAACATGAAGGAGCATGTACTCATTACAATTTTTGCAAATGCTGGGTTTGCTTTTGGGAATGGATCTGCTTATGCTGTTGGAATTGTGAATATTATTAAGGCTTTCTATCACAGGAACATTTCTTTTGTGGCTAGTTGGCTTCTCATCATTACTACACAGGTTTTTATATTTTTCTGCATTATATTTAAGTACTTAAGTTTCACTCAATAATAATTAGTAGTAGTAATTATTTTATAAATTTATTTTTTGTGTCGAAGAAAGTAATAATGACGGTTAGTTCTCTTAGAAATCAACTTCTCTGTTTGATTATTAAAAAATGCGGTACTTAGAGTTCTTGAGTTCGAGCTTTAAGTATGAAATACACTGCGAAGAGCGAATCCAAATTAATGGAACTCTCATACAAATATCGAACACTAGATGGAAAAGTAAGGGTAAAACTAGAAGAAGAAGAAGAAGAGTAAGTTTACTTTGATTATGTTTTATTGTAAAATTTGAAAAAGTAAAATTTTGTTTTAAAAGTGAAAAATAATATTTAAAATTATTTTTAAAAATTATATATATATATATATATATATATATA